>NW_028259066.1:42500-149122 GCF_024713525.1 Acromyrmex echinatior
CCGGTAGACTCACCTCGCGAACCTGTCTATACTCTGAATAAATTGGAGGTCAACCTAACGTTTCCTAGTTACAAAACCATTCCAAAACACGATCCACGTAGATTCGCCTATAAACTTCGCGATCTTTTTGGCACCGGATTCAAGGTTACCCTTCCTTTAAATTATCCAATACTTCCCAGTGAATCGCATCCTTAACTACACAACTTAATCTCCGGTCCCCGAGTAAATTGTTTAAATACATTGACTCAAAAACGGAGAAAACATCTCAATAACAACACTGAGACGTAACAATATATATATATATATATATATATGGGTCATCTAAAAAATATCCGCGGTTTTTTGTTCAATTTTTGAATGAAATTTTTCTTTATTGAAAATCAATTTTAATCATATATTGGCCATTATTATCTATAACCTTTTGCCATTTTTCGGGTAATTTCATAATTCCATCCGTGTAGAACTTTTGTGGTTTATCGGCGAAAAAGTTTTTCAAGTGATTTTCGGCAGCTTTTTTGTCGGCCAATGTTTTTTCATCAAGAGAGTTCTGCAGAGATCGAAACAAATGATAGTCAGACGGTGCAAGGTCCGGGCTATACGGTGGATGCATCAAAACTTTCCAACCAAGCTCCCTCAATTTTTGGCGCGTCATCACAGATGTGTGTGGTCTGGCGTTGTCATGATAGAAGACAACACCTTTTCTGTTAATCAATTCTGATCGTTTTTCCTTGATCACCTGTAATCTATCCAGTTGTGAACAGTAGAGCTCTGAATTAATCGTTAGGTAACACCTCATGATGGGCGACTCCCTTCCAATCCCACCATACACACAGCATCACCTTATTTGCCATCAATCCAGGCTTTGAAGTCGTTTGTGGTGGTTCGCCGCGTTTATTCCATGATCTTTTATGAACAATATTCTTGTATTTCACCCATTTTTCATCGCCTGTGATGATTTGCTTCAGAAATGAGTCGATTTCAGAATGGGTTGCGTTTTAGTAGTGTTTCGCTGATGGAAATTCGATCAATCAAATTTCTTTGCGTTAATTCATGTGGCACCCAAACATCCAGTTTCTTTGCGTAGCCAGCCTTTTTCAAATGATTCTTAGTGCATTGGCTATCTCCTGACAGCTCACATGCCGGTCTTGCTTGACCAATTGCAAAATTTCATCGACTTTTTCATTGACTGGCCGACCAGTCGCAGAGCGAGGTCGATCTTTGACATCAAAATTTCCAGAACGAAATCGAACAAACCACTCCTGCGTCCTGCGTTCACTTACAGCATCCGCGCCGTAAACTTCACAAATTTGTCTGCATGTTTGTAATGTTACGTCCAAATCCTTGAAAATTTGGTCAAGGAGATAATGAGAGAGAATGGAGAGGGTATGGAAGAACGGTCAGACTCAATCTCACAGGTATACGCACGGAGGCGAACATCTGTGAGTCGTACGCACCTTTTAAGTCCCGGAATGTGGGTCAACGTCCGAAGGGACCCTATGACACCTGTTCCGCTGGACAGTGCGAACGTTGGTCCTACTTTTTCGGTCAAGGAACTTAATCCCTTTGACTCGGGACTGGACCTCGTGCGATCTCAGGTATTCGAGGGAAGTGAATGCGAGGGGTGATTTTAATAAAAGACAGAGGAATACCTTAAGTTACATTTATTAACAAAATAATAAACAAAAGGTTTTGTACATTATAACTTGTCTTTACAAAAAAAATACATACTATCTATAACTTGTGAATGCGTATATGTGTGTATGTGTGAGTGTGTGTATTAATGCTCAATAATTGAGTTTTTCCATGCGAGGAAACACGGGGTGGACTGTAAATAATTACAACTTACTTATTAGCTGCCCCCAAGATATCGAGTAGGTTCTAGGTGAGTGGCCAACGAGATCCGGCGTCCGCGAAGAGCGTCTGAAGGGCAGTCGCCGTGGCGTATAGTTAACTTCAGTTGCGATTTGATTATAGTTCACACTCGGACGGAATCGCAACTGGCGTGGTTACCGCGAGTTATAATGATTTTCGAAGTGAACCGGCTGCTTTAAAATTTGGTACTGACTCTCTGTGCTTCCGCGGGACCTCTATTTATACCCCGAAAAAAGGATGTTAAGCCATTTGTCTAGGATCCTAAAGTTAATTGTAAATGTCATGCGAGATTTATGATTTTTTATAACGTTTTATCGTAGTTGATCTAAAGTACATAGAGTAGTTTTGAGAAGAAGAGAAAGTGATTTATTTTTTTTTTTAAAAGCCAAGATTGCTCCGAGACGGATGACGAATTCTGTTACCCTCGCGAAAAATGTGACTAGATAAGCAGATGGTTACCATGCTATCATTGTCAGTTGCGAGTCTGGTTTCAGATAACGCTCCTGTTGGAAGTTATTCTATGCGTTTACGTTTTTTTTTTTTAAGTGCGACATGGCGCCTGTTTTCTAAGATAAAATTGTTAGTCAGTCTCGGATGATAAAGCCTAGATTTTTATTATTGCGTGACTTCGGTACATTTATAATGTCTTAGCAATCTTGTCTCTTTTCGAACCTACATTAAGGTTATTATTCTTTCTAGGTTGATTGACGTTTACGAGTTTTCGCGACGCCTGTCCGGTCCTTTTTCAATTCTGTCAGTCCGTTATCAGAAGGCGCCGCTCGGATCTCGTAGACGCCAACCATAGTCGCGGCGAAGAGAAAAAAAAATAGTCTGTAAGACGTAACAACAGAATAAAGCAACGATTATTTTTATCAATTTGTCGAGTCTACAATAATAAAAATTGTTTTTCTTTACTAAAACCAATTGTTATTAAAATTATTATTCTAACTTGCTAAAGGGATTGAAAATAATAAGTGATGAAAATAACACCAAACCAGTGATATCTCGAAAATAAGACATTGAGAAAAAAAAATTTTATGCAAAAGGAGTAGGTTATAACAAATACATTAAACGATAATACTGATTTAATCCTGAGTGCAAATATGGAAAAACTTCTAAAATCAATTTTGAAATTTTTAATGGAAATTTACTTTTTATTTAATATATTCTTGTAATCTGTATTTATTTACGAATTCGTTTTCAGTTACAAAAAATTTATAAGAATCACTTGGTTTTATTTGTAGTCTAAAATTCGTGTGGTTTTGGCTGGATCGCGGTGCGGGCGTAGCAAAATACTGGAAGCATTTAAAACCATAGCGTTTGAATGCCCATTAGATACAATATATTATACATGCTGCTTGCCATTAGTTTGAGGATTTCGCCGATTGCATTGCACACGAACTGCGTTCAGTGAGACGCTATTTGTATCATTTTATCTTCATTGTTTATTAGAAGAATATACAGTGATGGGAAAAAGTTCCGGAACGGTGAAGTATTTCAGCGAATTGCATTTTTTTGGGAAAATGTTAAATACAGAAGTTTTAGGATTTTTCCCTGGCTATCTAATGGTGATACTGAATTCGACCTTGACTACAACTTTAAAGGTTATTTCAAAGTCAAGTTCACTTTTTTAAATGGGAACCACTATTTTTTATTGCGGATTTGGAAAGAGCGGGAAATTTTACGTCTGAACATGACCTTGACCATAACCTTGAAATCAACGTCAAGGTCATTTCAAGGTGAAAGTTCCAAAAGTGCTGGTACGGCAAGAATATCTCGGCGAAATTGAGGGAAAATGTTCAATACGAAAGTTTCATGATTTTTTCCCTGGCTATGTACGTTGTTTGTTTAACACACAATTTCAACATCTCTTAGCCATTTTTCAACCTAAAATAAAAAGTATTTTTCATTTTTACCACGTGGAGGTAGATGTTGTATGTACAATTTATTTTTTGCTCAGTTTATCTTTTTGTGTCAATTGTTGACGCTTACGTTCTACACGGAAAGAAGTTGCCATATTGTAGATACAGACCGTGTCCGGCGCATGGCGAGAGATGTGCCGCTCCTTCCCTCGAAATTAAACCACTACCAAGACCAAGACCACTACCAAGATCAATACCACTACCAAGACCAAGACTACTACCAAGACCAAGACCACTACCAAGACCAAGACCACTACCAAGACCACTACCAAGACCAAGATCACTACCAAGACCAAGATCACTACCAAGATCAAGACCACTACCAAGACCAATACAACTACCAAGATCAAGACCAAGACTGGGTGGGTGGGTGTGTGTGTCTGTCTGTCTATGTATGTATACATACATACATACATACATATGCGGTATTCGTAGCGCAGTAGCATTCGTTTTCTTATTTTATACTTTTTAAAAAGGAGCAGGTCGAAATTAATTTCGCAGTACACATAGTACGGAATTTTAATGTAAAACCTAATAATAAGATATCTGTGGAATCCGTATTAAGTACGTAACTGTCGCGTTATTTATGCAAATAAAACTTCGTTCTGGTATTTTTGTGCTGATACCTTCGTAAAATTAATTTCGTCCAATTATTCATAGTCGCATTGTTCCAATCGCTTGTATTGAATATGCGTCTGACTGATACGGAGCGAATTCATATTCTCATAATGCAAGGGTGTGGTGATAAAATGAGATCCTATGAAGAAGTTGCCAATCTGTTTAATAACAAATTTCCTACGCGTGATCCTATTTCGAAATCTACTGTCCATCGAACTGTCTTACGATTCGAGAGAACTGGCTTAGTTACCGATGAACAAAGATCCGGTAGACCAAAGACAGCTACTAATGATGATGTCTATGCAGGTTATACAAAATATTATTGAAAACCCGCACAATCCTCTTTCGAGAGTAGCTCAGGAATATGATATCGACCGAAAATCAGTTGCAAAAATTTTGAAGACACACGGTTACCACCCGTATAAAATAAGACTCGTCCAAGAACTCTCTGAATATGACTATGACAGAAGAGTGGAGTTTTGCGATGAAATGATGAGGAGGTATGACGAAAACAATCAATTTTTCAATTGGATTTGTTTTTCTGTCGAGGCTACTTTTGAAATGAGCGGATCTGTCAATCGTCAGAATATGCGATATTGGGCTGATGTTAATCCTCATTGGATGAAAGATTCGCATACAACACCCAAAAAAACTAAATGTTTGGGTAGGAATTTTAGGACAGAATATTATTGGGCCGTATTTTATCGAGGGAAACATAAATGCGAAGAATTACGTGCATTTATTACGAACGGAAGTCGTGCCACGTATCCGTAAGAAATTACTGGACTCGCTTTTGAACATGTTTGGTTTCAGCAAGATGGGGCCCCAGCTCACTTTGCCGTAGCTACTCGAGATTATCTTAATGAAATATTTCATAATAAATGAATAGATAGAAGAGGTTCGATTGAATGGCCACCTAGATCACCGAACCTAGCACCATTAGACTACTTTTATTGGGGATATTTGAAGAGTAAAGTGTTTGAGACTAAACCCGCTGATATTAATGAATTAAGGGCAAGAATAATAAATGTGTCTAATTCAATCACACCAGAAATGTTACAAAATGTTCAGGAAAGTATTTACATACGTATGGCACACTGTCAAGCATTGCACGGGCATCAGATTGAACACTTAATACATTAAATACAACACACACACAAACACACACACACACACACACACGCACGCACGCACACGCGTTTACGTAAAAAGTAAAAAGTACAAAAAATTAAAAAAAAACATAAAAAATGAAAATACAAAAAAAGTAAAAAGGTTCTGGATAGACATCTACCTCCACATGGTAAAAATGAAAAATACTTTTTATTTTAGATTGAAAAATGGCTCGGGACAGGCAGCTGGAGTTCCATAACAAAACGGGACTTCAGCAGCGGAGGGACGTGTCGTGCGGCGTTCCACAGGGGTCCGCGTTGGGACCCCTACTCTGGAACGTCGCATACGACTACGTTCTCCGCGCGGCCCTACCCTCCGACTGCCACGGCGTATGTTACGCGGACGACACGTTGGTGGTGGTCGGGGCCACGACCTGGGGGAGAGCCGTCGGTACGGCAAACGTCGCAGTGGCGTGCGTGGTCGGCTCCATTAAGGAGTTGGGCCTGAGGGTGGCCCCCGCTAAATCGGAAGCTCTTTTCTTCCACGATGGAAAGAGCGGGGTGCCCCCTCAGGCACATATAGTGGTGGACGATGTCCGCGTCCCGGTGAGGCCAACGATCAAATATCTGGGCCTCACTGTGGATAGTCGCTGGGGCTTCGTCGAACACTTCGACGAGCTAGCCCCGCGGTTGGGCCGCCGAGCAGACGCTCTGCTCGGCCTCATGCCCAACCTCCACAGTCCGAACGGGTCGGTCAGGCGGGCTTATATGCACGCCGTCCTGTCCGGGGCCCTTTACGGGGCCCCGGTATGGAGTAGGAAGGCCCTGGCCAGCCGCCGAATAAAGCAGAAGTTGCACAGCGTGCAACGGCGGCTGGCCTTGCGCATCTGTAGGGCCTACAGGACGGTGTCGTACGCCGCCGCCATGGTCCTCGCGGGGATCCCCCCTGCCGAGTACGTGGCCGACGCCCTGGCGGAAACCTTCGCCGGGGTGAAGGCCATTCGGCTTCACTGGGGGATCGTTACCCCGAGGACCACTGACCGACTGAGAAGGAACGCCCGTCGGCGGGTCTTCGAAGAGTGGCGCTCCACTCTCGAAAACGACCCGCCGACAACGGGCGCTCGGACCGTGGAGGCCATCCTCCCCTGCCTCGAGGAATGGGTAGGCAGGGGATGGGGCGGACTATCGTTCCACGCGACGCAGGTGCTCATCTGACACGGATGTTTCGGGGAGTACCTGTGTCGCATAGGTAAGGAGCCGACCACTTGTTGTCACCACTGCGACAGGGACCGGGACACCGCGCAGCATACGCTGGAGACCTGCCCGGCTTGGGCGGGCGAGCGCGGTGTCCTGGTCCGTGAGATAGGGGAGGATCTCTCCCTGCCGGCTGTCGTGAAGGAGACAGTCGGCAGGAAAAGTGCTTGGAGGGCCTTCTCCTCCTTCTGCGATCGGGTGATGTCGCAGAAGGAGGAGGCTGAAAGGCAGAGGGAGAGGGCACCGGGAGGTCGGGGCCCTCTCCCGCCCCCGCCGCCTCCGGCGGGGCTGACGGGGGGGAAGGAGATGCGAGGGGTGGTGGCGTTGGGGGTCAACGCGGGCGCCGGCTCCAACCGGATCGCTCGCGCCCCGGGTCACCCCTCGCGCGTACCCGCCGCCGGGACCACCCCACGGGGCGAGAACGGCGGCGACCTCCTTCCCCCATTGCGGAGAGGACAGAAGAGGAGGACGTTGGGGTGGTGCGCGGGAGTGGCGGGGTCAATGAACCCTCCATCTCTGCCGCCACCACTATCAGCGACGGCCCCGCGTCTCGGACGCGGGGCGCAGTGAAACGGCGGCGGATCGCCGACCCTAGGGTCGCTCCGCCGCCGGACACAAGATGACTCTCCGCGCGCGCGGGGTGCAGTGGTTCATCATCCTCCGGCCGCGTCGAATGCGCGACCGGGCCGGGAGCCCTGCGCCGCCGCGCGCGGGGGGTGCGCCGCGAAACTTCCTCTCGCGGCGCCGAAGTATGAGGGGCGCCAAACTTCTGATTGGCGCCCCTTGGGGGGCTGGGGATCGCGGCGGGGGCCCCCCAACATCAACCGTGGCGGCGGGCGCAGGGGGTGGTGTCCCCCCAGCGCCCGAATATAGGGTTGAAGGTGCCTAGCACCGCCCGGGGTCACCCCGTTGTCTTTTAGACGACGCCATAAAAATCCCCGGGCGGGAATCGAAGTCGGCAATAAGCCGACTGGCCTGAGGGGCTCCCAGATGTATGCTGTACGCGTTCCTGGGAGTCCCTCATGCAAGGCCAAGTAAGGACACCCGGAGGGATTTTAGTGGGTGCAAGCCCCACATAATCCCGGGCTCTCTCCCGAGGCCCGGGGTATATGTCAGGCATTTCCCCTCCGTTAACAAAAAAAAAAAGGTTGAAAAATGGCTAAGAGATGTTGAAATTGTGTATTAAACAAACAACGTACATAGCCAGGGAAAAAATCATAAAACTTTCGTATTGAACATTTTCCCGCAATTTCGCCGAGATATTCTTGCCGTACCAGGACTTTTGGAACTTTCACCTTGAAATGACCTTGACATTGATTTCAAGGTTATGGTCAAGGTCATGTTCTGACGTAAAATTTCCCGCTCTTTCCAAATCCGTAATAAAAAATAGTGGTTCCCATTTAAAAAAGTGAACTTGACTTTGAAATGACCTTCAAAGTTGTAGTCAAGGTCGAATTCAGTATCACCATTAGATAGCCAGAGAAAAATCCTAAAACTTCTGTATTTAACATTTTCCCAAAAAAATGCAATTCGCTGAAATATTTCACCGTTCCGGAACTTTTTCCCATCACTGTATAATAAATAGCGTTGATAGCGCGAACGCAGCCATAGTATGCCTTTTCGAAAACAGAGGATCGGCTGCTATCGACGATACTTAATAGGTTATTTGGAAACATTATCCGAGTGCCTCCGTCGTTTTGTCCTTGTTGTTCATCTAATAGGATTTGTATCAAATCGCCGACAGTCATTTCACCGATAACGTTTTGATCGACATCATTTGATCGACATTAATTTTGTCGACAATATTAATTGACCGACGTGGTGAAATCACTGACAATGTTAACACTCATTTCACCGAACTTTGTTTTGATATTAAATAACATCAATGATGCTTACGTATAGAAATATTACTCTACCAGTTCTTTACGTGATAAGCACAATGAATTCGAATCAAAATATTGTGGGACAAATGGCAGAAATTTTTGTTTTGCCTAATAATATATGCGTGCGTTCGTGGGTGCGTGCATGTTAAATTTTTTTATCGGAAATTAAGCCGTTTAGGACACATGTTTATATGGATTTTTTTACTTGAAATAAACCAAAGAATCTCTGTTGAATATGGCAACATACTTAAGTAACACTCTGTATATGCTTATTTTTCAATTTATATAGTATTTAATTATTTCAATGTACAGTTATACACAATCACCTTAGTTATTACTTTATAATTTTTTTTTATTTTATATGTATAATTATTATATTAAAAAAAATTGTTTAATATAATTCTCTAAATTATTGTAAAATAAACAAGTTTTGTTAATAAATTTGTATCTACATTTAATGTAAAATTATTGATAACATATTATGTGAAACGGTTCCAATTACCGCGCTGTCGATATAAATATTGTCGACGAAACGAGTGTTGATGTAAACATTGTCGGTAATTTCACTATGTTGATCAATTAATGTTGTCGGCAAAATCAATACCGAAATTAAAGGTCAAACGGTGTTTGGTCGATTAGTTAAAAACATTGTCGATGAAATGATTGTCGATGATTTGACAAATTCCATCCAATGTTAAATAAGGATAAAATGATACATGGGGAACTTAGGTGATGTTTCCGAACGCAACTAGAAATGATAAACATTACGCCTCTTGATGCTTTACTAGAGTTAGTAAGAATCGAATTAATGATCGATAGATACAGAGAACATTCTTGCCATTATGATATTTGTTCTTTGTTGGACACTTGCGGCAAACAACTTCAGATAATAACATTCAAATAATATTTAATGTTAAAATTATATAGAAAATTTTTCAGTATATTGATATTTTGCTTTCTTAATAAATAAATTTTAAAATGTATCCTTGAAGTAAGTTTAACAAAATATGTATCGTTTATGCAGTGATAACATATGCATTTAACAGCCATTTGAGGAACCATACAATTTAAAAATAAATGTTTATAAGAATACATTAGGTTTTGCGATCATTGTTGACACAACGCTCGTATATGCAAGTAAAGCGGATTAAACTGAGATTGAGATCTTATATATCATTCTACTTTTTTTTGCAATATTTAACGTGACATTAATTTCGAAAAATCGCCAAATAACACAAATAATCGTCAAATACAAATACATGACGTAATAGAAACACACAGTATGACGAGGCCTTTCCTTTTATCACTCGTATGTTTTCAAGACCGCTTGTAGTAAACAATTCATGCACGCTTGACAGTCTATGACAATGGACAATCTTATCTTGTTGCGCGCTTGTATTTGGCGATAGGCCGTGTTATTCCGATATCTCTGAAAATATATTGTTAACTATTGTAAAAATTGTAAAATGATATATGAATTCTCATACTTAGTTTGTTCTACGTGCATATGAGTATTATAACACTAATTATCGGATACCTGTATAAAAATACAAGTAATTAAAACTTTAATAATTACACATTCAAATAACATTCTAATTAATCCATTTTTTCAAAGCATACACTACATTTTCCATATTAACTAAATACTTTTAGAGCAGTATTAAATTCAAAAATAAATTTTTGAATTTGAAAGTAGGATGGTCAATCGGCATAATTATATAATAGTAACAAACAAATAACACTAAACGTTACTAAACATTTATATAAAAATCTTTGGTAAAACTCTTGTTTAGGCATCTTCAATGCCTTGACTTTGATATTATAAATAGATGTTATAAATATAATGGGGTATGTATCGTTTACGATATACATAGTCATAACTTATGAATCGTTTTGTTGTACCGCTCAGAATGCAAGGGTGCCGTTCCGGGCACCATTTATAGAATTTATGGGTCAGCCCCCCCTCCCCTCCCCCCCGTTAACCAGTCGCTCAGGGCGTAGCGGAATCACAGACGTGGCAGTATCGTTTGGTAAGGGCTCGAGGTCCTCCAATTAATATAAGCCAGCGTTCGTGGTGTAAGAGGTTTTATTGTTACTTGTGAGTATTTGATGTGTTACAATCTTACGATGTCTCATAATAGTGCTCACAATAACGGAGATTCTCACAGTAATGTCTTCTTTACTTTACTTTACTTTAACCGTTTCTTTACGAAACGGGATGCCCGAAGTTTACGTTTTTATATATACAAATTAGCCGAATTAATGCGTGGTTGCATTTTAAAGTAAAATATGTCGTCGGTTTTGAAATCAAAAGTAGGTAACTTGATTTGTGATGCTTTAACTGCTGATCTGCAAAGAATCTGCAGACGTAGATTTTGAGTATGACCTATTTGGATTATAACATCCTTCTCCTATTGAAAAAAGAAAACGGAGGATTGACGTTTTCTTTTTTTTTTCTTACACGGGATTTGTTACATTCGCCCCGCGATTCTTCCGTTTGTTGATAGTATATACAATTATTACAATAATTATAATAATTAATATATTGATAGTACTATTCGAAATTGTATATATAATAGGTTCCGGCAGAAGGTGGTGAATTTCGTGCGTTTTTTAATTCTGTTGTTAAATCTTGTAGTTTGATGCTTAGATCCATTAATTCTGTCGGGTCATGAATAATTTTTCTTAATTTTACTACTTCCAGTTGGCTTTAGTCCTTAAGCTCTAGCTGATTTCGCAAATGGGTTTTGTACTCTACGGGTAAGTGAGTTTGAATGGTTCCTATTGTTTTTACAGTCATGTCCGCCATGTTGTTAATTTACATTCTCCGTATAATGCAATTTGTCCCATTCTTACAATTTTCGTTCTATATTCCTCGCGATTTTTATAGTCTATAGTAATTATTTGTTCTATAGTAATATTTTGTATAAGGTGGAGTATAATCATGCTCGTTGATTTTCGAGGGCTATCCATATGGAATGATTAGATTTAATATATCGCGTATTACACAATATCTTAGAATTTTGCACATACATTTGAATTTCATATAACGAATTGGTGTTTTCGTAAAGTATTGATGTGTTCGCAGATATAAGTATAGTCAATTTGTTTATATCTTATGCTTAAATCTTCGCGTGTTAACGTCACATAATGCTGATTTTCGTTATCTACGGCTATTATGGTCTACTTCAGTCAGAGTGAATACATTATCGTGAATACATTATCGTGTGGTCGAGTGTGAGTAATGATATGACCTTGAGTATATCATATTTCGGATAAGAGATTAGAGGGAATTTCAAAATGATGTATATTTAATTCATCATAATACGTACTGACAGTGATGCATTTTTCTCAGCCAATTTGACTCGAGGACCTGAAAGAGAAATGGAATCCTAATGGTTCTTTAAAGGCTGGTTACGATCTCATTTATTGGTGTAATCCCAGGATGTAATCTTCCTTTTTTAACCGTATATTTTATATTTCTTTCTTTTGCTTTCTTAATCGTTGCTATTCAATTATACTGTAACCATGTTGTCTCATATATCGCTACAGTGTGCTGATTCAGTTCATGGTGTTGTAAATCAAGACGAGGTTGTTGTGGACGATGTTGAATTTACTGACCGGGAGCTTCAAGATTTGTTGGACTTCATTGAGTTTCTTAGCGAATCCTCGGAGGAGGAGGATACAAGAATAAGATGGGATAGATACCTATGCTTAGACACATAACTTATATATATATATATATATATATACATTTTTTTTTTCAACTTCCTTCCATCTTCTTTATTCAATTAGTGTTCGATAAATCCTTTTGGGCGATGTGTATGCATTTAATTTTTCGTACTATTTTTTTCTTGTAATTGACAGCTGATAGTTTCTCGATAATTTCATATGATCCTGTCCATAATGAATTTTAGATAGTGATCAGACGCCTTATGCGTTCGACTCGTGATCTACTGTTACGAGTTCAAATTCGCCGGCGCCCAACATAGAGCTGACTTGTTTCGAGGCAGAAGGCAATCTAATTACTTGATTGTCTTAACATTATAGACAAGCCAATATTCAATCTTAATCTTAATCCTAATCTCAATCCCTATCCTTATCCTTCCAGAGCGTGCGGCTGGAGACAAGACGCAAATGAGTAGGCCTCCTTGTGGTTCCCTGTGAGCGAGACTCCTCGAGAATTCGAGACGTGTCGCGGCGAAAATGCTCATTCCTGCAGAAATGCCCTGCAGGCGCTTCTGGATTTTTCCATCGCCCTTCTCGGGGCGGCTTCGTTGGATGGTGGATGGTAGTCTGTTGTATATACCTTTGTGGGTGAGGTGGCATGTTTGCTCCGACTTCGGGGCCGATTAACAATAACTGTTCATAATGAATCTAATTTTTTCAATAGACCTCTTCGCAGAGGAGCAATTTCGTCGTGGAGCAATACTTTGTATCCTGATTTGAATGAGAGCTTTAGTGTCTTTATCGTATTGTTGTTTGGCAGTTAGTTTAACTTTAATTATATATTCTCTAGCGATTTGATTGATTGCCCGCTTTTTTAACTCCTTGGCATAATCATCATAACAGTACGTAGGATTTGGAGATTTTATCAGTGTAGAAGTACGTTGCTTGATATCCAAAAACTAGTTCGAATGGAGTATACTGCTGTGTGTGGAGTAGTGTTCTATGTGAACATGGGATATGGAACCCATTCATCCCAGTCCGTTTGATCCGCGTTAATGTAATGTCACAAGTACTCTGCCAGAATACGATGAAAGCTTTCTAACGCACCGTTGCTTTCAGGATGATACGCAGTTGTCTGTACTTTACTGATTTTCAATAGTTTACAGAGATTTTTAAACATTTCACTTACGAAGTTTGTGCCCTGATCGGTCAATACTTTGTCAAGTATTCCATATTCAAAAATAATTTTGAATGTAAATTATTTTGCTATTTCGGCGGCTTCTTGATTTGGTATGGGTAGCTTTACTGAATTTAGTGAGATTATCTTGGAAGGTTAATATATATTTATTTCCATGATTGCTCAGCGTTAATGGGTCGACGATGTCTAAAGCACATTTCTCGAAGAGTCGTCGTATCTGTGATTTCCAGTGACGCCTTTGTTCTCCTTTTTAATTTGTTTTTCTAGCATGTTTCGCATCTCGCGATAATTTTCTACGTATTTAGTTAATCCTGGCCAATTGTGTTTCAATCGAATCCGTTTAATAGTTCTTGTGTTCCTTGATATCCTCCTAAAAGTGAGTTGTGATATTCATAAAGTATTGTTTATCTACATCGTTATATTCATTTTATCGTTCTTTCCCTCATGTGTGTTTTCGTTTGTCATCTTCTGAAGTAATGATATGCATCGGTGAAGTAATGGTATACATCGGCTTAATGTGTCCACATTCATGTGCATCTTGCCTGTACATGAATGAATAATCTCGTAATCGTATTTCTCTAATTTGAATCTCCATCGGATTAATCATGATCCAGGGTCAGTTACATTAAACAACCATACTAAAGGCTTATGGTTACTATTTTAAATTTTATGCCATACAATTACGGTCGGTAATGCTGTTATAAACTGCCCAAACGATGGCTAATAATTCCTTTTCGGTAGTGTTGTAATTTGAAAGCTCGGCGACCTGCCTCAGGACTAGACCTGGGGTTGGGTTGCTGAGCGATTCCTATAAAGCGTCCCCGGGAAGTAGCGTTTTGGCGGCACCCGAAGTGTTGGCCGACCAGTGTCGCGCGTATAGGCGACGCAAACTGGAAGTAGCCTAGGCTACGACAATCCGACCGATGATCTTGATTGGTACGGGGACTGTGGCAATTGCCCGAGCTCAGTCATGCCTAGGACTCGCGATGGTAGTGATTGATAACTATATGCTGGCTAGGGACCTCTAGCTCTGACGAGTGAGCTACGTATCATGTTCAGGAACCAGTCTGCTTAGCTGGTAGAGAGTGGATAGTCGCTCGCTCTAACTAGTGAGTTGGGACCTACATCCCGCAAGCGCGACTGGGAGTCTCGGCATAGTCGTGACGCGCTGATCAAACGTATTCCAGATCCTGCGCCCATGGAGACCATGTGAGTTAAGCTTAAATGCAGATATGTAAAATATTCACACATTGTTGTTAGTCATAGGAATTTGATGGTAACCAGATGTTAGGTCTAATGTAGTAAAGTATTTCGCACTTCATAGTGATCCAATATATCGATTACATTAGGCAGAGAAAAAGAATCATCTATAGTTAAGTCGTTCAATTTTCTAAAGTCTACGATTATGCGTAATTTAGGAGTTCCTGTTGCATCAGTCTTTTTGTGTATTACAGATAATGGCACGTTCCACTGACTATTGCTTGGTAGTATTATTTCCTCTTTAAGCATTGTGCGTATTTGCTTGTGCACTTCTTCCTTATGCTTCTCGGGTGTCCGACGATTTCAGGTTAACGCACTGTCTACCTGCGTGTAAATTTCATGTGCGACAATATTAGTATGCATCAATGGATCTTCTTTCAAATGGAATATGTCATTCTACTGCATAGATTTCTGTTATACTCTTCTTTTTCTCAACATTTAAATGTTTTAACTTTAAAGTATTTTCGATGCAGGTGTTTCTTGAAATTGTCTTAATTTTTTCTTCTTCTTCTCCTTTTTGTATAGACGACTCAAATGTCTGCCGCTATTTTTATTGGAGTTACGCAAGGTACTTGTATTTCTACATGCGTCTCCGTGATATTTATGATCAAATAGAATCAAATAGAAATGATTTTTCGGCTGTACCAGACAGTCAAATAAATACTCCTAGTTGTGCTTCTTCGGCTTGAATTATTCCCGTATTGTTCGTAGTTGTGGTGGCTTTTATGATTGCCTCATACCTAGGTTGATTCTTATTATTTTGTAGGGATATAATTTCAATATGCCGTCTCCTATTTTTAAAAACTTGTTGGTTGTTTAGTCGCAATTCACAAGATGTTTTCGTAGGAAATCAACTCTAAGTATGCCTTCGTAGTCGATTGGAAACTCATCTGCAATTACGTACATGGAATGCTGTATCTGACGTATTTATCTAATAGTATGGTAGTAGTTATTTCGTGTCCTGTTAACTCCAACTAATCTTGTCTTCATATATTAACGTTTCTCTGTTCAAATTCCGCAGTTTTACGAGAGTTACTGCTCCATTGTTGAAAAGAAATTTAATTTTTCCTTTCTTGAATTCTTTGATTTGTAAATTTATTAAATTCTGCCCTGTACTGGCTCGTGGCACCTCAGTGACTTGCGAAATTTGGTAGTCGCGTGCAAATTTTGGCGGTTTCGTCTTTGCGAAATCGGCTTCTTCTCTTCCTTCCAGCGCCATTTTATTTTTTGCTGTACTCTGTCTTCGGGTTTTTCCGTTATGAGTTTTCATGCTTCCTCTTGATGCGGTTCCTGAGCGTCCATTTAATGTCCAGCATTTGTTATAAATGTATCCTGTCTTTCAATAGTTGCAATATTTTGTAACTGTATTTATGTTACCTTGTCCGCTCGACTTTGGCAACAAATGTCGATCAACGTATCTGCTGATTCGGCATTCTTGACCAGTGTGTCTCATTTTCCCACATTTTTGACAATATCCTCGGTGATGATTTGACAAGTTTGAGTATCAAGGGTTGCTACTAAGTAGTCCCTTGATTTTTTTTTCGGCTGTGACTTTTTTTCCCTGCTACTGCTTCTTGCAGTGTAGCATAATATTGTAACCTCACAAGTAGTTTGATTTCATCTTGCAATCCTATTTGGAAATTTTGTAGAGCTTGTTTTTGAATAGTATCTAGAATTATGCGTTTTTATTCATTGTTATGCCCCTGTTCTTCGATCATCAACTCATATAATTCCATTGATAAGTTATCAACTCTCAAGCTGTATTGTCCAGCGTTTTCACTCGATTTTTGTTTAATAGTATTGAATTCTATTTGTAAATGAATTGTGCTTCTTTTGCTAAGATAGCAAGTTAGCTCCGATTTTAAACTATCTATTACAGCTTGCGCTAATTCTCGGGTCGGTGCTTGTCGCTTTGCACTAGGCAGAGTGTGGTGCATTTCTATGACCGTATTATCTCCGTAATTTTCTTCGGGATTAAAAATGCTATCGTATGACGTATGGGAGTATTCCCGTCTGAGAGTGATTCTATTAGAAATTCTGCTATGATTTATTCTGTCTCGCCTATCGTCTGTGCTATCGTCACTAAACGTAGGGGTATCGTTGTCATTTCCCGATTCGAAATTTATGATCTTGTTATTTTCACGAGAGTCTTGCTCTTCGCTTGAATTTAATTCAATGAGATTTACTTGGGTTTTGCGATTTACAGTGTTTTCGCGATTTTCGCGGTTGTCACGATTCTCGCGGTACGTTCCGTCTGCTACAGGTGGCGAATTTAATTGTTATATTGCGCACTACGCTTGTGGACTTAATAACCACTATGTTCGGTAAAGAGTTATCAGTATTGTTCGACATTCATGCGGTTTACAAAAATTTTCGATTTATTAGTAGAAATACAGTTAGTGCTTATAGTTTGCTTAGCCTAGGCTGCATGATCAACTCGTTCACCGATGTTGAGGTTGGTCGATGTGTTGAGTGTTAGTCTACTCTGCTTCCGACATGCGTTGTCCTTAGGTGAATTTCAGTATAGTAAGGTTGAATCCCACCGCTGCCACCAAATGTTGTACCGCTCAGGATGCAAGATTGCCGCTCCGGGCACCGTATATAGAATTTATTGGTCAGCTCTCTCTCTCCATTTATACCGTCAAGGTACGACATGCCGCTCAGGGCATGGTGGAATCACAGATTGGACGTGGCGATGTCGTGGTAAGGGCTCGAGGTCCTCCAATTAATATAGGTCAGCGTTCGTGATATGTGAAATTTTATTATCACTTACGAGTACTCGATGTTATAATCTTACGATCTCGCAGTAACGAAGATTCTCACAGTAGTTGTGTGTCTTCTTGACTTTTCGAATTCGAGGCTTACGTTTTTATATATACAAATTAGGCCGAATTAATGCGTAATTGCATTTTAACGTAAAGTATGTCGTCGATTTTGAAATCAAAAGTAGGTATGATTTGTGATGCTTTAACTGCTGGTTTGCAGAGAATCTGCAGACATAGATTTTAAGTATGACCTATTTGGGTCATAACAGTTTGAAGAACAGTGTACTTAAAATATAAACGCTAAAATATTATTTGTTTATCAGAATATTTAATATTTGTTTAAAAGAATACATAATTGTGTAATTATTGTTACAACGATCGTATGCAGATAGAGCGGATTAATCCGAGTCTGAGAATTTTTGTACCATTTTGCATTTTTTCGTGATATTAGTTTCTAAATATTATCAGATAGTACGGCGTACCACCAAATACAGATGCGCTCTGTGATGAATAACCTAATGAGATGAGAAATCGATCAGGTCATTTCGATCGGAATTATTTTTTTTCCTAAAAAAGCAATAGAAATCTTATAATTGAACAATTCCGATTGGAATCCATTTCAAATTTGTTCCATGACAGGTATTCAGATCGAGTTTATCCGAAAGTACTATGATCTCAAATCAGAAATAAAAGTAGAGCTTATGTTTCAAGATTCTTCAGAATTTCGTTTCTTATCCTTACCCTATATATTTTAGGTACTATCATCTAAATCTTCGTTCAATGCAATAATTCTCGAAATATGTATCATACACAGACAATTTATAATGTCGGTCTTAAATTATATGTTTAATAAATACAAGAACGATTTATATTAAAAGCATGCTTTGAAGACGAACTAAACTTTTCGTCATATATATTGATTATACAGACAGGTGAAAAAGAATGGAAACTCTTTAATATAAAACCTTTAATATAGAATATAAAATATCTCGTAACGTAAAAGTCAAACTGATAATATCAGTGCACAGATCATTGCAACTTTTATTGAAAGCACTTTTCTGTGAAAATGGTATATTTCAAGATTTTTTAAGATTTCCGCACTTGTTCCTCCTACCCTGTATAATTTAGGTACTATCTTCAAAATCTTCGTTTAATACACTACTTCTCGAAATATGTGTCATACACAGACAATTTATAATATTGATCTTAATATGTTTAATACAAGAACGATTTATATCAGGCTAGAAAGCGTCGATCGGAAAGGCAATTTATCAATTAAAAACCGACAGTCAAGTTTTAAAAGAAATCGGCCATTCAATAGACACAAAATGGAATAAGAAATTACGAGTACAAGTGTGTCTGCGAGAAAACTAAGCGCCAGACAAAATATTAATGTGGAAGTAGATGCGACCTTTAGTTACTGAATTTTAAACTTTGCAACTGTTTTTTCTATTATCAATAGTGTTCTAAAATGTAAAAAATGTAAAAAAGTGTTCTAAAATGTAAAAAATGTAAGCGATGTAAAATTTTAGAAAATGAGCATTCGAGAATTTGAATTTAAGCTATTAATTATTTGGGACTCATGCGAATCAACGATTGCATGTAAATTCCTTTTATAAACGGTTATGCTTATGATATAAACAGGCAATTGAGTTTTGCGTTTAGATTATTAGGAATCGGTCATAGTGGTATTAAAAAGTTTTGTGAACTAATGAATTGATTTCGACATCGAGGCCTGTTTTTCAATCAATGTACGAAAATTATTAGGTGTTGGAATTAATTCGTAGCGTTTTACAAGTGATGGGAAGTACTTTCATTAATGTATTTTTTAATGCTCATGTGAAATAAATAACATTCTTTCATTAAAAAACGCTACGAATTAATTCCAACACCTAATATGAATAACGTTCATTGTGCAGTTGAGGCTGTTTCTAAGTTATCCATGAAGAATCCTATTGATGAAGAAAAAAAAAACGAAATCTTGAAGAAGTAGTCCAGGATTAACAATTTCGGGCGATGATACTTGGATGAAACGGGGATCTTCATCACTATTTGGTGTTTCGACTTTGATTATTATTGTGGCAAAATTTTAGATTTTGTTGTAAAATCTGCGTACTGCAAAGCTTGTGAAACCTGGGAAAAATTTTCTTCCAAAGTTGAATATACATTATGGAATGAAACACATGCTAAAGAGTATAATGTCATGAAGGATCATCGGGTAAGATGGAAGTCAATGCAATTATGGAAATGTTCATCAGGTCGAAAGAACTGTACTCTGAACAATACACAAGGTATGTAGGAGACGATTCTAAAACATACAACGGAATTGTTAATTCGAGGCCTTACCAATATTGAGAAAAAAGAATGCATTTGTCATGTGCAAAAAAGGATAGGAAGTCGCTTGCGAAATTTGAGAAAAAGTCGAAAAGGTTCAGGTAATAGAGGAAAACTTATTGATAAACTGATTAATGAATTAGCTGCATATTATGGACTTGCAATCAAAAGAAATTTACATAATATAGACAAGATGAAGAAAGCAATATGGGCTACTTATTTTCATAAGATTTCTACTGACAAGAAACCGCAGCAAAAACTCAGAAGAATGGTGTTTGTGGCAGCGCGCAAAATAACACTGTAAAGGACTACAAACACAAGGCTCCACTTTCCAAAGAAGTACAATTTATCCGGATCTTACTTCGGATGATCTTCTGAAAAGATGTGAAGGAGGATTCACGCAAAATAATAACGAGAGCATGAATTCGTAATATGGTCGATCGCTTTAAAGACAATGTTCTGCGGCAAAAAAACCAATGATATTGCATCATGTATTGCTGTGAGCACTTTTAATGATGATTATGACATCTTATTAATCATGCAAACGTTAAATCTTGCAATTGGAAGAGAAGCTTTCGATTATTGCAAGAAAATGGACAACCCAGCAAACATGACTTGGCACTGTTATATAATTTTTTGTCATTATTCAGATGTCTCTGTTTTATATTATACATATCAACAAAACAGCTTTGTGGCGTAAATGAGATCTCCTGATATAAATATGATAATTTTGTTACATGTCTTTGTTATATATTTAGCACATAACATAATTATGTAAATTAAATGTAATTAAGTTACATCCATATACCATTCTATGAATGAGACATAACAAATACAAAATACATTTACATAACTAAACCATGATGGAAAGAGATACATAATACATGGTAAATAATACATGTTTTGGTTACATCTGCAGAAATATATATTATAGTCTGTAACAGTTATATCACTAAAATTATGAGATTGTACTTTCCTAAAAAATTACATCACTACGATGTAATTTCATTAACTATACGTCACTTTTTCAGAGTTTGAGCATATTATATTTGTTTTTGCACTTTGGGAAAAGTGACTTTGTTATATAAACATATTTAAGAGATAACAAATGTGATAAATTGATTAGAAAACGATCGAATTAAAAAGTACTACTGCAAATTATTTCTCATTATTCGTCAATATAACAAATAATCAGTATCATTAACAAATAAAGTCTATCCAAAAGATAAGATTCTACCCAGCAAACGAGAATGGATTGAAATCAATTGAAATGGATTCAGATTTTCAGAAATATTGATTCACGAATGTTAAAAATGCTTTTCAATCCTGAATGCATTTTTATTCATTTATAGGAATTGCATGGAGCATATCTCTATGCCTTTCAATCTAAAAATAATATAATATTAGCTTTTTCTATGCATTGTGAATACAAAATTTTGAATAGGAAATGCAATTTTTCAATCCAATTGCATCCAATTGAATCTAATTGAATCCAATTAAATCCAATTAAATTCAAAAATAAATATTCGTTGTTTAAAATACATTTAGATAGAAAAAAATTTCAATCCATTTTAATCCATTCTTGTTTACTGGATATATAATTTGCTTCTATGATGCTATCAGTTAATTATTTTTGTGCAATTAAATAATAATATATACGATTGTTGTGTAGATTTTTCCTTTATAGATACTAAAAATATAAAGAATAAGTATTTAACATGGATAGATCATTTCCTAATTAAATGAATAAATATTAGCGTATTATTTCGTTCCCATGTAACCTCTTCAAATATTAATAATATTAAATTGTCAGCAAAGATATGAAATTAATATAAGGAATGGTTAGGTAACAGGAAGTATAAATAACATTGGCAATGACTCGATCACAAGCGTGCGATTAGCTTAGCGTAAGTGTATTAAGCTATTGTTCTAGAGATCTTAGGTTCAAATCTTGGCGGCGATGCGATGCGTTTTTCAATAATTAATTGTAGTTAAGAAGACAAGAATATAGGTATGCAAAACAGTAAATAATAAATTGAACTGAGTAAATAATAAATGTAAATAATAAATTGAAACCAAAAGTAAATAATAACAAAAAAATTCTTTTTTTCATTAAGATATAACCGTAATTTTTTTATTATAAAAAAATAGTTTTTATTTAAGAAAATTTCTCGTGACATATAAAAAATATATTTCTTTCATTTAAAAAAAGAGTTGCAAAATTACATAAATTATTTTTTAAATTCTAATAGCAAGAAATAATCAAAAAACTTCTTCAAATCAAAGAAATTGAATCTATGCCAATAAGTAACAAATAAATAATAATTTCATCCATTTGTGATGTCACAGTGACAAATTTTGCTTTGCGTAAATGTTATATGCATTTCATCTCAATACATAATTGTTTTATGTCAATCTTATCACCGTTTTTAAATCGTATTTAAATCATATCACTGTTACTATTTAATTACTACAGGTAAAATGGGACGACAAATTTAAGAACATTCTCCGCAAATTCACGTAATTTTGTCATAACAATGATGATCCAAAAAATTAAGATTATATATGAGTTACGAGTTTGAGATGTACAATATATGTGTTTACTGGGAAGCGACGAATTAGTCACGCGGAGATCCGAGCGCAACAACTTTCAAAAGACGTGCAACAAATGCTAAAAGCAGCTCGGGTTCAAACAAATGAGGAATTTGCAAACGCAGAAAGAACTCTTTATGGTTCTGGAATAGCTCATTAGAGGTAAATTAAAAAAAATTGTTTTATTTTAACATACAGTTTGTTTAAAACTTTAAACGCCTTTTTTCTCGAAACCATGTTTTTTCAACTTTGCATCAAGCAGATTTCTGCGTCTATTTGTCCGATTGTTTTGAATTTTTACAGAATTATTCTTAATAATATTGTCAATCGTATAGCATAGGATATTTTAATTTTTCAGGATTTTATAAAAGTTTGAAGTCAATCATTTTATAGTGAAAACTTATACTATTTTCAAAATGTCGCCATTTTGTTAATTTTCAAAAATTTTTAAAAATCCTACGCTACATGTTAAACAATATATTTTTATGCATATTTTTTTAAATTGGACCGATTTTTTATGTTTCAGGCGCCGCTAGTGCTGGGGGCCATGAGACCATGACAATAAAAACATTATGTATTATGATTGTTTAAAATTAAATAATTTGCTACATTTTTTAAAATAAATGACATGAAATAACGTTAATTTAAAGTTGCTTAATAACACCTAAAAAAGTTATTCAATTTTATCAATAATTGCTTGAGAAAATCACTTCAAAGTTCATCTACTTATTCAATTTCTCAGGATGGTATACCCCGTTAATACAAGAATGGTTTATTTCAAATGCATGTTTTGAAGACAAAGTAAATTTTCCGTCGTACATGTTATATAATTATATAATTTTGAATATTATCCTTGAAATATTCGTTTACATTAATCCTTGAACTATATACATCATATATGAAAATCTGTATAGATATTATTGGTCACAAAGTATGTGTTTAATATGAGGATAACCTCAATTTTAAACGCATGCTTTGAGATAAAAATATCCGTCGTAGAGATAAAAAGCATGATTTGAAGACTGTTCCTAAAGCATCTGTTTAATATTTTATGTGTGCTCAAATCATGCGTTGTGCAATATAAATATATAGTTTTGAAATTACAGCTTTATAGGATATTTAACTTCTCGTGTTTTGAGACTATAACACACGTTTTTATGATTTTAAATTGAATGGTTTCTCAAACTATGAGAAACATATACAGTGTCCGCCAAAAGTTCTGGGCCACCTGAATTATTTCTAAATGGTTTGAAATATAGGATTAAAATTTACAGGGATACAATAGGATCATAAAATTTAACTTCGAAAACACCCATCTTAACATCCCGGAGGGAAAGAGAGGACGGAAAATTTTAAATGGTATGTGAGGTCGAGTGAAGGCTCGTTTGAAAGGGCTCTCCGAGATGAAAACAACGCGGGCTGACTGAGTCAGCCCGAAGTTTCTACGATTTTTTTTCGCAGTTATGTGCGCGCGCGCACGCAATTTTTGGAATGCGGCTCACATAAGTACAATGGTTGCGTGATGCATATTTTTTGATCGGATCGTGGTGCGGGTGTGGCGAATATCGGATACATTCGGAGAACCCGGCCATAGCGTTTACATTCTCATTACATACGATAAATGTTTTAAACATACTTTTAAAAAATTTGTTTAAAATATTATTAATACATGATATTCATATAGACCATCCTTAACTAATTCAATTAATTTCAAGATTATCTTAGGGAAAATTTTAAGAATCTTAAGAATTAAAGATGTTAATTCGAGATACTCTTTAATTGCGGCCGGATTTCCAGTATTTTGACTGACCCCTTTGAAAATATGCTTTTGATCAATTATTTTAATAATATCTTATCAGTAATACAATTCGTATTCTAATATACATTGCCAGTACTGAAAATATGTATTATACGCAACATGCACTACAGATTTTCAATATTTTCAGATGTTAGCGGAATACCATCATAAATCATAATCAATATGCATTTCCATGTTACCGAGATTACTGAGATACGCCTAGAGTCACCGTAGACATTAGGCATTTTTAGATCTGGCATGTACACATTTTCTAATTTTTTACGGAATCTTTCCCCCAATAACAGGGTATTGCAAATACGTACTAAGCAAACTTTGCAGGCGCAAACACGGGAGGGGGGGAGGGGGAGAGTTTAGTAAGTATTGACTCCGCGGCGAAGGTAGCAACGGCGCCTTTATATCAACAAATCTAAGAGCATACCAATTATGATGAAGTTGGCTAATAACGTTACGAAAAGAAGTTAAAATGACAATTAAAGGTGAAAAATTGAGCCGCGTAACTCATCATATTGTCTAATAACTGCAATGTATTATGCACTACATAGTGATAGTATTGCATCACATCATATAGAACACATATTGTATATACTATAAATATACACATTATACATATACATTATATACAAAGCAAAATAAGTATATAGATATTATTCGCATAGAATCTATGTTAAACATTTCTTTAAAAAGAAAAATCATGATTTAAACATTTGTTTTTTTAAAACAGTACAATATTTAAAACATGTTTTAAACATTTGTTTTAAATACAAATGTTTTAAACATAACAATCCCGATTATGGCACACAAAAATTCAAAGCAGTAAGATGTAAGCAATAAAGAAATTCACATATTGGATTGACTACTCCTTACGTTATGGTCTTATGGACTCTACTATAGTGCATCTATAATAGTGTTACATATAATAAACTTCTTCCATCCCTTTTTCATTATATAAAAATATAATTAACACCTTATGTGCGTGCGTGCGTGCGTGCGTGCGTGCGTGCGTGCGTGCGTGCGTGCGTGCGTGCGTGCGTGCGTGCGTGTGTGTGTGTGTGTGTATGTGTGTGTGGAGAGTAGAAAGGGTTAGCGAGTATGGGCGGCGAGGAAAGTGTTGCAGGAGCATATTGGGATGAGGTGCTTATAAAGGACGGTGTAAGGTGTGGGATTTCCGGGGATATACACGGTGACTAGTCCCCTTCGTAGGAGGGGGACGTAAAAAACCGGAACATCCGATCCCAATCGATCGGCTCGGGATTCAGTTGAAATGGGAGGGGCGGGAGTTGATCCAAAGGAGGAAGAGGGAGTGGGAATCCTTCTTCGTGAGGAGGAGGGAAAGGGAATCGTTCCTCGAGAGGAGGAGGGGAATAACCGAGGATTTCGCGGGGTCGACAGGAGGAGAGGTGAGATCTAAGGGTTGTGTCTGTAATGTTGGTGAGTAAGAGATCTCGCTAAATTGCTCGTTGGTCGGTTGAGGCGGCGCGATTGTGAGTGGCCCAAGGGGATGGTTCCGCCTACTCCTCTGGACATAGGGAGTTCTTCCGCGTTTTCGAATGGTTCGCACTACAAACCGAAGGGTTAAAATGACGTGCATATATGTTCTTGGACGCAAGTGTATATAGGTACAGATATATATGTTCCCATGCGGGGAAACGAGAGGATCGATTGGAAGGAATAGACTTACTATTAATTGCCCAAGATATCGGGTAGGTTCCTGTGGGTGACTCGTCGAAGGAAATTCGTCGTCTGCGGAGAGCGTCAGAAGGGCAGTCACAGTGACGTACGCTTAATGATTCGATGTCGATTTGCCCAGAATTTCGCACTCGTATGGAACCGCGAACTGGCATAATTAGCGCGAGTTTTAATAATTCCCGCACTCCCCGCGATAATAGATCAACTCGTAGACTGCACGTGAACTGACGCGAACCGAGTTAGCTTTTTACTGACGCTCTGCGCTTCCGCGGGACCTCTATTTATACCCCGAAAAAAAGGGCGTTGTGCCCTTTGTCTAGGATGCAAAAGTTAGTTAATGTCACGCGAGATTTACGATTTTTATAACGTTTTATCGTTGTTGATCTAGAGTACAGATTCGAGAAGAAAAGAAGTGATTTACGGTTTTGCTTAAAGAGTCAAGATTGCTCCGAGACTGATGACGAATTCTGTTATTCTCGCGGAAAATACGGCTGAGTAAACAGATGGTTACCGTGCACAAATAGGTTTGTGTGCAGGGCTGACCATTGTTAGTTGCGAGTCTGGTGGCGAGTCTGGTCAAATAACGCTTCTGTTGGAAGTTATTCTATGCGTTTACGATTTTTTTAAGTGCGATGTAGCGCCTGTTTTCTAAGATGAAATTGTTAGTCAGTCTCGGATGACAAAGTCTAGATTTTTACTATTGCGTGACTTCGATGCATTTATAATGTCTTTTGCAATCTTGTCTCTTTTCGGGCCTACATTAAGGTTGTTATTCTTTCCGAGTTGATTGGCATTTACAAGTTTTCGCGGAACCTGTCCGGTCCCTCTTTTCAATTCTGTCAGACCGTTATCAGAAGGCTCCGCTCGGGTCTCGCAGACGCCAACCATAGTCGCGTGAAGCCGAAGAAAAAAATCGTGGCATCTGTAGGACGTAACAATAGGCAGCAGCAGTAATGGATTAAAGAGTAGGCGTAAATCAACCAATAATAGTCGAATGTGAGGAGGATAACTATGATTGATTAATTTCTACGCACATTTCTTAATCTACTGCTACTGCTCATTATAAACCATGCATAATTGATCAATAAACTTACTGCTTACATTTTACTGCTAGTTTTCTTCTTTAGCCCTTGGGGGGGGGGGGGGACTGCACAGAATAAAAGGAACAGGGAATAGAGAACAGACTCTGTTAGTCAGATAATAACAACATGGTGTCACGCATATATGACGAAGTGTTTCCGCAAAATATCTGGAGTTTTGCAGTCATATAAAGTTCTCAATGTGATTCAACAAGTTGACGTCATGTATGAGCTATTATAATGCCAACGAACTTTGCTATTATTATGACGGCATAAATATTATTTATCAAATATTTCGCTTCTTGTGTTAAACTATTGATATCTTATGTGCCAACATTTTGCCATCATGTGTCATAAGTACAATCACATAACGTGCCATCAATTTACTGTCAATATGATATAATGTTATTCCTCAATGTTTGCTCATTAACTGAGGATGCGTATTTGCTCTCCTGTTGTTAACTCAGTTCCATGTTACATTCTAATGTCAGTAAATTTATGGCAAATTTTTAATAAGACATGTAATGCATTAATTTATACGATGTGCTAAAACTTGCTTGGTTATCTAGGGAGAATAAGAATTTTAACCTATCAGAAACTGTGTATTTCACAGAATATAATTTCTGATAGATTCAAAATCTTATTTTAGTTGTTCTCTGTTCTCTGTTCCCTGTTCCTTTGATTATGCGGAGATCTTTAGAAATATCAAAATACAAGTCTGTCGAAATCAATTACGTAATCGATGACGTAACTTACGCATGCGCACAACGCTCAGTCGGTGAGATTTATCCCACCACTGTTTGTATATAAGAAGTTAGTAAATGAATAGCGTACTACTGCGATTCTTGAAATAGGAATCAGAAATCCATTGATCAGAAGAAGAAGAAGAAGCTAAGAAGGAGTAGTCTTGTAACACATGACTACGATTGGCAATGTCTAAGTCCTCCCATGTATTATTTTGTTCATTTAATGTTAAACAAGGACAAGATGATACACAGAGGCACGCGAATAATGTTTTCGCAACCTATACAGCGTGTCTGGTAAGTTCCGACAGACTTCGTCGACATGTAGAGCGGACTAAACTGAGATGGATAGTTCTTTACCATTTTGCAATTTACGCAATAGTTAACAGAATATTAATTGTTAAAAATTATCGAAAATTGATCTTCAATAATTTTTTAATCAAATATCAACTTTACAGAAAAATTTCAAGAGACGAAAATTGTTTATTTTCTCCTCATCTTCTTCTCATTTTCCTTCAAAGAACTCTACGAAGTTTTTTTGAATTTTTTTATCAACTTATTAGTACTGAATTTTTTCATTTTTAATAATATGAAAAAATACGGTATTAAAAAATTTCGTCTGAAAAAATTCTTAAAAAAATTTTAGAGCTCTATGAGAAGAAACTAAACAATTTTTGTCTCTTGCAGTTTTTCTGTACAGTTGATAGTATTTGAGTAAAAAATTATTAAAGACCAACATTACTTTAAAATACGTCAATATGGTCTAAATGTTGAGATGTTGAACTATTATATTAGGTGTACAACTTTGCTGCCGCCGTTTTTTTCCGAAATTCGAGGCTTTATTGTAAAAAATTGGTTATACATTCATGATTCAAAGTATTATACATCGCTGGCCACTACTTTCTCTTATCTTTCGGGCTGCGTACGAATCCCGCGTCGAAAAAACTGTCATCTTTTGAAGCGATCACGAATCGTTCCAATTTTTTACTTCTTCATAAGACCGGAAGTGCTGGTCAGGCAGGCCGTGTGCCACTGATTGAAACAAGTGATAGACAGAGAGAGCAACGTGTGGAGAATACGGCGGGTGGGATAGGACTTCCCATTTCAACGTTTTCAAGTATGTCTTGACCACTTTCGCAACATGGGGTCGAGCATTGTCATGCTGCAAAATCATTTTATCATGTCTCTCGTTATATTGCGGCCGTTTGTCTTTCAATGCTCGGGTCAAACGCAATTGCGTTCGATACTGTTGGCCTGTGATTGTTTCAGTCGGTTTTAACAGCTCATAATACACTATGCCGAGTTGGTCCCATCAAATACAGAGCATGACCTTGGAGCCGTGAATATTCGGTTTGGCCGTCGACGTGGAAGCATAGCCGGGAACTCCCTATAATTTTCTGCGCTTGGGATTATCATAATGAACCCATTTTTCGTCCCCAATCACAATGCGATGCAAAAATCCTTTCCGTCTTTGCCTTTCAAGCAGCTGTTCACAAACAAACAAACGCCGTTCAACATCTCTCGGCTTCAGTTCGTACGGCACCCAATTTCCTTGCTTCTGAATCATTCCCATAACTTTGAGGCGTTTTGAAATGGCTTGTTGAATCACTCTCAATGATCGTGCCAATTCTTCTTGATTTTGACACGAATCTTGATTAAGTAATGCCTCCAATTCTGCATCTTCGAAAACCTTCTCTCTTCCACCGCTATGCCGATCTTCGACGTCAAAATCACCATTCATTCTTGAAGCGTTGAAACCACATGTTCTTTCACTAATAGCGGCCTTACCATAAGTATTTGAGAGCATTCGATGAGCCTCAACCGCAGATTTTTTCATATTAGAGCAGAAAATTAAAACCTCCCGCAAATGACGAGAATTTGGCTCGTAAACTGACATTTTCAATCGAGAATAATTTTATGATACAGACACAAATCGATTAATGTTTTTATGGGGTTATGTTGACAGATGCCCAAATTTATTGTATGACGTCTATGATCCATTTATTTCGACCACTACTTACCGCTAAAGCCATTTATAGGAAAACGGCGGAAGCAAAGTTGTATACCTAATATATATTCATATAATTGAATTAATTTTAGAAATGGTAATTGCGTGCCTATATGGTTGTCGGACTTTCAATGCAATCAATCTGAAATATTAATAATCCCTCCAAATTTCTCAAATTAATCTTCAAAAACTGTAATAAACTTATTGCGAAAAATATTGCCTCGGTCGGGAATCGAACCAGGATCTCTTACATTCTGTGCGAGCGTCCTAAGCCTTTAAACTACCGAGACTTTAGCAATATTCTTCGCAATAACTGATATGTATAGAGAGTTTCGCATTGTAAGCGAGTGTGTATAAACAATATGTTCGAGAGCGAGTTAGAGCGAGAGCGATAGCGAGAAAATTTTGAATGAGACGGCGTTTTGGCTGAATTTCGATTGCGAATCGAACGCGGCAGTTTTCTGACAGCGGAGCGTCTCCTAGGCGATTGCACTGATAGCGAAGCTGTTGACTCTAACAGAGAACAGCGAAGAAAAGAAGAGAGTCATTGCTTCTCGGTTTTGCCTTTTATGCTTTTTTAAGAACAAAGGCTTCCCTTTGCATTCGCCTACGAGATTCTCGCAAAATTGAAAATTTTGAGGTGACCGTTTGTTTCGGGCGGCGATTGGCAATTTCGAGCGCGATGGCCAAGCGATACGCTATTGCCATGCGCGCCCGCTAAATCTGGATTCTTGATTGGAATGAACGCATATTACGCGTTTTGCGTCATGCGATCGCGTGTGCGCTGCGATCGATCTGAGTTGGTTCGCCGTTGAGCATACATACGAGACGTGCGACATGCGGCTTATTGTTTTTCGACTTTATTGACGAGGTGATGGCCAAGTTTATGTTTTGGAAACCTCTAAGGACGCTTGGAATCTTTCTAGAAGCTTCCGATCCGCATGTCGCACGTATGCCAAATCGACAAAAACTGTCCATGTTAGCTATATCTCGAACACAATAAGATAGAAAATATTATTTTTTATAAGTTTATTACAATTTTTTAAGATTAATTTGATAAATTTAGGGGGATTATTAATATTTCAGATTGATTGCGTTGAAAGTCCGACAATCATATCGGCATGCAACTATCATTTCTGAAATTACTTCATATATACTGTTACGTCCTACAGACGCCCGAATTCTTTTCTTCGGCTCCGCCGACGTCGCGACTATGGTTGGCATCTGCGAGTGGAGCCTTCTGATAACGGTCTGACAGAACTGAAAAGAAGGATCGGACAGTCTCCGCGAAAACTCGTAAACGCCAATCAATCCGGAAGGAATAACAACCTTAATGCCCGAAAAGAGACAAGATTGCAAAAATATTATAAATGCCGAAGTCACGCAATAATAAAAATCTAAGTTTTGTCGTCTCAGACTGACAATTTCATCTTAGGAAAACAGGCGCCACATCGCGCTTAAAGAATCATAAAACGCATGGGATAACTTCCCACGGTAGCGTTATCTAAGATTAGACTCGCGATTGACAATGGTTATCCTGCAAAACTATTTGTGCACGGTAACCATCTATTTACCTAACCATATTTTCCGCGAGGATAACAGAATTCGTCATCCGTTTGGAACAATCTTGCCTTTTTAAAGAAAAACGTAAATCACTTCTTTTCTTCTGGAAACTCCTCTAACGATGCACTTTAGATTAACAATGATAAGACGCTATAAAAATCGTAAATCTCGCGTAATATTGCAACTAACTTTTGCAATCCTAGACAAACTTTCGCGGTCCTAGACAAAGAGCACAACCCCTTTTTTCTGGGTATAAATAGAGATCTCGCGGAAGAGTAGAGCGTCAGAACAAACTCAAAATCACCCACGTCAGTGCAGTTCACGAATTAAACTATTATCGCGGGAAATGCGGAAATCTTACTAGAACCCGCGATAATCATGCCAGTTCGTGGTTTCATATGAGTGCGAAGAGAAAAATTAAATTGTGGGCAAATTGTCATTGCGATCATCAGGCATACGCCACTGCATTTGCCCTTCTGGCGCTCTTCGCGGACAACGGACCTCCTCGGTCATCGTCAATCAATATCTACCCAAGATCTCATCGACCAAGCAGCTAAACAGTAAGTCGGCCTGCCATTCCATCTGGCCATCCACACATCTCCCCGTATAAAAACACACACACACACACACACACACACACACACACACACATATATGTATGTATGTATACATAAATATATATGCGCTTAACAAAAATATATTTAATCCTTCGACGCGCGTTCGTAGTGCGCGTTCGTACTTCTAAAAAGACACGGGGACCAACTTCTTATATCCGAAGAAATAGATGGAGCCGTCTACCCAAAGCGTGCCGCCACAATCGACCGACGACAACTATTTTATTATAATTTAAAAATATCATACTCGCCAGTCAACGACCAATTGGAACCATTAGACCTGACTTCTCCTTCTGTAATTGATCCCGCTATCCAAAAGACCCTCAATTATTCCTCTCCTCTTCTCGAAGAACGATTCCTTCCCCCTCTTCCTTTGAATCACCATCTGTCTCCTCCATTCCGAGCAGATCCCGTGCCGATCGACGATTTGGGATTGACTCCTTCGACTTTATTCCTCTTCCACCAGCGAACAGAATATATTAGAACAGTCTACATTCCCAGAAACCTCACCCCTTACACCGTCCTCTATAAGTACCTCGTCCCGATGTGTTCCTGCATCACCTTCCTTGCTTCCAATTCCCTATATTTCTCCTATTCACACACACACACACACACACACGCACGCACGTACGCACGCACGCACACGCACTCCACAACTACATTAGTTAACTCAACCATTTTACTATAAACAAATCAAATAACTAAATTAATAATATGTTTAAATATATAATAATATATATATATATATATATATATATATACAAATATGTATGCTCTGTATAAATCTAATAATATTTTTCTTAAATAAATGTAAGTTTACATTGTAAATGAAGATTGCTTCCATTAATTTTTTTAAATCATCACTCGTATTCCTTTCCCTTTAAACTCCTGAGATCGTACGAGGTCCAATCCCGAGTCAAAAAAATTAAGTTCCTTGACCCAAAAAGTAGGACCGATGTTCGCCTCTGCGCATTTACCTATGAGATTGAGTCTAACCGTCCTTCCAAACTCTCTCCATTCTCCTTCATTGTCTCCTCGACCAAATTTCCAAGGATTTGGACGTAACAATATAAATATTAGGTGTACAAATAAGTTTCCGCCGTTTGACAAAAGACTAGCCACAAGCTATGGTTAAAATTGTCTGATGTAAAACATTATATCGTAAGGTTGGACATCTGTCAACAACATAACCTTGAAATACTAGCGATTTTGTATCAGCATCATATATTTTTTTTTGTGCGAAAATGCCGAGTTTTGAGCCGAATAAGAGTCATTTGCGGGAACTTTTGATTTACTTTTTTAATTTGAAGAAATCTGCAGCTGAGGCTCATCGATTGCTTGTAGAAGCATATGGTGAGGCTGCCTTAAGTGAGAGAAGTTGTCGTGAATGGTTTCAAAAATTTAAGAACGTGAATTTGACGTCGAAGACAAAAAATGTAGCGGAAGGCCGAAAGTGTATGAAGACGCGGAATTGGAAGCATTATTGAATGAAGATTCGTGCCAAACGCAAAAAGAACTTGCACTTACATTAGGAGCGACTCAACAAGCAATTTCACATCGTTTGAAATCATTGGGAATGATTCAAAAGCAAGGGAATTGGGTTCCATATGAACTGAAGAGAAACGTTGAACGCCGATTTTTCATATGTGAAATGCTGCTTGTCAGGCATAAACGAAAGGGTTTTATACATCGAATAGTCACTGATGATGAAAAATGGATCCACTACGATAACCCAAAGAAGAGGAAATCATGGGGATCACCTGGCCATGCTCCAACATCGACAGCCAAGCCGAATATTCATGGAAAAAAACTCATGTTGTGTATTTAGTAGGATCAGCTTGGTATCGTGTATTATGAGTTGCTCAAACCGAACGAAACCGTTACTGGGGCTCTCTACCGAACACAATTGATGAGATTGAGCCGAGTACTCAAGGAAAAACACGCCCACTACTACTCCATGACAAAATTATTCTCCTGCATGATAATGCTCAACCACATGTTGCGGAGCCGGTCAAAACCTACATGGAAACACTCAATTGGGAAGTTCTACCTCACCCGCCATATTCACCAGACATTGCCCCTTCCGATTATCATCTATTTCGATCGATGGCGCATGGCCTGTCTGAGCAGCACTTCACATGAAGATATCAAAAATTGGATAGATAATTGGATAGCCTCAAAAGATGAAGCGTTCTTCCAACGCGGTATCCGTATGCTACCAGAAAGATGGGAAAAAATAATAGCTAGCGATGGACAATACTTTCAATAAAACATTATGTATCGTTTTTTCACAATAAATACTTAATTTTTAATACAAAACGGCGGAAACTTATTTATACACCTAATATATATAATAGTTCAACATCTCAACATTCAGTCCGTAGTGACGCTTCATATTTTAAAGTAATGTTATTTACACGTCTTTTTTCCAATCTTATTGGAAATTTATTGGAAGTTTATACACGCTCGCCTACAATGCATAACTCTCTATACATATCGGTTTGCTAAGGTCTCGGTAGTCTAAAGGCTTAGGACGCTCGCACGGAATGCAAGAGATCAGAGTTCGACTCCCGGCCAAGGCAATATTTTTTGCAATAAGTTTATTACAGTTTTTTAACATTAATTTGGGAAATTTGAGCGAATTATTAATATTTCAGATTGATTGCGTTGAAAGTCCGACAATCATATCGGCACCCAATTATCATTTCTGAAAATAATTTATTTATATGAATATATATAATAGTTCAATATCTCAACATTCAGACCATAGTGGCGCTTCGTATTTTAAAGTAATGTTATTTAACATAAACGGTCTTATTTTCAATCTTATTGTTATTAAAGACCAATTTTCGACCATTTTTAACAATTAATATCTTATTAACTATTGCGAAAATTGCAAAATGGTAGATTATTTTCCGTCTCAGTTTAGTCCGCTCTACATGTCCACAAACTTTGTCAAAACAATTATCAGACACTCTGTATATATATATACCGGGTGTCTCAGAGCACCCGTACCACCCTTTTAAAAGGTAGGGATGTGTTTGTACAAAAAAATGGTTCAGACAAAATTTGCAGGATTTCGGGAGATCTATCTGATGGTGACCTTGAATTTGACCTTGAGGTCGACCTTGGGCATAACTCAAGGTCAAAGTACCGTTTTACAAATGTAAACTCTTATTCATGACATCACAAATGAAAATAGTGGAAAATTTTACGTCCGAATACGTTATCAAGCCTAAGTCAAAATTACCCTTAGAGGTCATATGGAGGTCAAGTTACTTTTAGAGCACCCGTACCAACCTTCTAAAAAATATGAATATGTTTGTACAAAAAATAGTTCAAACATTACTAGGTATTTACATAGCTATGATGCATCCATCTGCTGGTGAATTTGAATTCTACCTTTAGATTCATTTGTAGTCGTGTACATCGATTTTTAAAGATTCCTAATTATCAAGAGCTTGAACAGTCGATGGCGCCTGTGTCAGCGTTACCCAAGATGTACCACGTGGAGGTCACAAGGTCGGACTTACACCTCGTCGGGGTGCTTTTTTAAGGTGGTTTCCCTTGCCGTCACCTTTGTTCGTACGCATGTGTTCAGTCTAGATTTTCGAAGTGTCCTCCACGTACATGTATGCAGGCTGTTATTCTTCGTTGAAAATCATCCGCCACCCGACGAATTTCGACAGGATCTAGAGACTGAATGGCTTCTCGAATTCTGTTCTTCATGTCTTCTGAAGTCGCAGATCGTTCGCGATATACGAGGTCTTTTATTCTTCCCCACAAATAAAAATCCAAAATTGTAAGATCCGGTGATCGTGGTGGCCAGTTATGTGGATCATATTTACCTATCCATTGGCCGCGAAATATGCGGTTCAGTTGTTGACGAGCAATGACAGACGTGTGGGCTGGACATCCATCCTGTTGAAACCACATATTTAGACGTATTTGAAGTGGAATATCTTCAAGTAAACGTGGGAGTTCGTTTTCGAGTAAATCGACTAAACTGAATTAAACTACACTAAACTAAACTAAACTGAACTGAACTGAACTCAACTAAACTGAACTGAACTAAACTTACTTGTTTGTTTTGCTTTTCTCCCTTTGCTCGCTTAAGAGTTTTATAAACTGTCGGTTTTTTTTTAGGTGCGTTTTATACCTAGGTAGGTACTTAGGTACTTCAATATTCGGGGATTATTATTCATTTATAGGTAAATATGTCTTACTCAAGCGAAGAAGCTGCGTTAATGTTGTCGGTTTTGGGTAGGGCTGGAAGTTTTCGCGAAGCTGAAAGAATGTGGCGAAATGAATATCCCGATCGTACACCGCATTCGCGCAATGTTTTCAGTCGTTTGCAACGGCGGATAATTCAAAAAGGTATCGTCCAATCGGATTATAATAAAGGAATGCAAATTCATCGTCCGCTTCGTGCAGTACGCGCACCTGATATAATTGCTTCTGCTCTTGTAAATCCTACTGATTCTTTAAGAAGACGAGAAAGAGATAGTGGAATAAGTAGAAGCACTATCAGTAGAATTTTGCGAGAAAATTCATTTCATCCATATCGAATGTCACTTCACCAGGCCATGACATTGGACGATCATAGACAAAGACTGATATTCTGTAATTGGATTACTCAACAATTACCTATTTTCCATAGAAGTATCTTGTTTTCTGATGAGTGCATCTTCAAAAGTGACGGCGAAGTGAACACACATAATCTCCGTTATTGGGCGCAAGAGAATCCACATTGGTATCGAGAAATCGATCATCAACGTATCTGGAAAGTCAATGTTTGGTGCAGAATTGTTGATACGCATATCGTCGGACCATTTTTCTTTGAAGAAAATCTAAACCGTTTTCTGTATGTCGATTTACTCGAAAACGAACTCCCACGTTTACTTGAAGATATTCCACTTCAACTACGTCTAAATATGTGGTTTCAACAGGATGGATGTCCAGCCCACACGTCTGTCATTGCTCGTCAACAACTAAACCGCATATTTCGCGGCCAATGGATAGGTAAATATGGTCCACATAACTGGCCACCACGATCACCGGATCTTACAATTTTGGATTTTTATTTGTGGGGAAGAATAAAAGACCTCGTATACCGCGAACGATCTACGACTTCAGAAGACATGGAGAACAGAATTCGAGAAGCCATTCAGTCTCTAGATCCTGTCGAAATTCGTCGGGTGACGGATGATTTTCAACGAAGAATAACAGCCTGCATACATGTACGTGGAGGACACTTCGAAAATCTAGACTGAACACATGCGTACGAACAAAGGTGACGGCAAGGGAAACCACCTTAAAAAAGCACCCCGACGAGGTGTAAGTCCGACCTTGTGACCTCCACGTGGTACATCTTGGGTAACGCTGACACAGGCGGCATCGACTGTTCAAGCTCTTGATAATTAGGAATCTTTAAAAATCGATGTACACGACTACAAATGAATCTAAAGGTAGAATTCAAATTCACCAGCAGATGGATGCATCATAGCTATGTAAATACCAAGTAATGTTTGAACTATTTTTTGTACAAACATATTCATATTTTTTAGAAGGTTGGTACGGGTGCTCTAAAAGTAACTTGACCTCCACATGACCTCTAAGGGTAATTTTGACCTAGGCTTGATAACGTATTCGGACGTAAAATTTTCCACTATTTTCATTTGTGATGTCATGAATAAGAGTTTACATTTGTAAAACGGTACTTTGACCTTGAGTTATGCCCAAGGTCGACCTCAAGGTCAAATTCAAGGTCACCATCAGATAGATCTCCCGAAATCCTGCAAATTTTGTCTGAACCATTTTTTTGTACAAACACATCCCTACCTTTTAAAAGGGTGGTATGGGTGCTCTGAGACATCCGGTATATATATATATACAGGGTGTCCCATTTTAATTGCCCACCCCAAATATTTCGAAAACTACACATCCTAGAAGAAAAAGTTTTAGACAAAAGTTGTAGGGTTTCGAGGGGGGCATCCAACAGTGACCTTGACCATGATCGTTACCATGGCCGTCAAGGTCATTTCAAGCTCAAGTCAAAATTTTCAAATGGAACGCCCCTTTTTTCACACCGCAATTGGAAAGAGGAAGAAATTTTACGTCCGAATATGACCTTGACTGTGACTTCAATGTCAAGATCATGTCAAGATGAAATCCAAACATCTTGAAAACTATGTGCTCTTGCAAAAATGTTCGACACCAAAGTTGTGAGGTTCGGCGGGGGTTACTTAATGACCATGATCATGACCTTCAAGGAATTAGAAAGAGGAGGAAATTTTACGGGTCTGAATTTTGTGTGATCATAAAAGCAAACTCCCAATGAAGAAAACTAGTTATAAAGGACCATTTTATGAAAATTAACCCTTACTCCGTAGCCCTTTGTTTCGGCACCTTAAATTGATTGGGTTGTACACTTTATTTTGCTTTTGATGGCTGGATATTGTGTAAATTATCCAGATTCTCCATTACATCTTGCCTTTATTGGCTGGATTATTCAGTACATTTTGCCTTTGTTGGCTGGATGCTCCATTACATTTTGCCTTTGTTGGCATTCAGTTATTTACATGGTCCAACAACTGCTGACTAATATCGGCCCTTTTCAGGGCCAATGACGTGTGAAATCCATTCGGACCTCCACGCCGTATACGTCGGTTAACACTAATGTCGAAGGTAAATCTTTAACCCTTAACCTGTAACCCAGGGTCTACAAGACCCTGCCGCAAGTGCAAGAGCAAGTGATTTTTCCATAGGTTTTTCCACTTTCTTCAAGTAAGAAATGTATAAAAAAATTATTTTTCCCGAAATATTTAATTGGGATTTATAGTTGAGGGTTTTAAGAAGCTTCATGAATTTCTGCAGATTTTTCAAAGCATTTTTACCGTTTAAAAAAGGCACAGGATCTAAAAGACCATGGTTTACAGATTTAAGGTGCCGAAACAAAGGGCTACGGGGTAAGGGTTAATTTTCATAAAATGGTCCTTTATAACTAGTTTTCTTCATTGGGAGTTTGCTTTTATGATCACACAAAATTCAGACCCGTAAAATTTCCTCCTCTTTCTAATTCCTTGAAATGACCTTGAAGGTCATGATCATGGTCATTAAGTAACCCCCGCCGAACCTCACAACTTTGGTGTCGAACATTTTTGCAAGAGCACATAGTTTTCAAGATGTTTGGATTTCATCTTGACATGATCTTGACATTGAGGTCACGGTCAAGGTCATATTCGGACGTAAAATTTCTTCCTCTTTCCAATTCCGGTGTGAAAAAAGGGGCGTTCCATTTGAAAATTTTGACTTGACCTTGAAATGACCTTGACGGCCATGGTAACGATCATGGTCAAGGTCACTGTTGGATGCCCCCCTCGAAACCCTACAACTTTTGTCTAAAACTTTTTCTTCTAGGATGTGTAGTTTTCGAAATATTTGGGGTGGGCAATTAAAATGGGACACCCTATATATATATATATATATATATATATATATATATATATATATATATATATATATAGAAATCTATGATTGTAAGGGTATATTTATACAACTTGCATAGTCACATAAATATATGCATAAGGAAAATTATCCAATCATATTTCTCTTACAAAGTCGCAAGTAAAATGTGATTGAATAATTTTCTTTATGCATATATTTATGCAAGTTTATGTGGATATATATACCCTAAGAGCCATTAAAATGGTCGATGTTCATATAATCAATTCTTATATTTAAAGAGCGTTAGAGACAGTAGGAGTACTATTAAACAATAATATAATTTTATATAGTATTTAACATATTTTTTAATTATGATATATAAAATATAATATTTTTTTTTAATGTTACATTACATTTTTTTAATGTTACATTAAGCTCCGCATGCATGGAGTTGAAGGAGTGAAAGCAACCGAATTATTATACCGATTTAGTCGTCCAGGCTCCGGACCGCAAAGGACCTGTGGAGGGATCGATGCAAATCGGGAGGCACTTCGCTTCGTCTTGAAGCTCCTAACGAGCCGGGGGTCGAATGGAGGACGAAGTGGAAATCTCAATTCGTATTCCGCTAAACGGACGATTAATCAGACTTTTAATTTAAAGAGCCCAAACTGGATCAGTGTGCCGGAAAGGCGCACTTTAACGACAGATGTGCTAGTACATCCGTATGCCTTTCGTATGGCTTTCGGTCATGGAACTTCCAAGAGACTGGGAAGAGGGCGAAATGCAACCGCGGGAAAGCTTACAATAAATACAAGGAGAGGTTTTTCAAATTAACAAACAAGGGTAAAATTTAATAGTATTATAATAAAAGAAATAATTAGCAATACATCTTTGTTAAGCATAAAATATAATATAATCTTTCTTTGATTCTTTATTTGTTTTATGTTTGTGACGCTGGTGTCACCTTGTATGAAAGGCTCGCTCGCCAAGGCGGCGTGTAATAACAATGACTCTCATTATTGTAATAATTCAAAATTTATTGTCGAACTAAGTTGAATTAAGATTTATTCGAAGCGGGCGGTAAACGATGCTCGTAATGCGATAATTGATGTGTTCGGTTAGATGCGTGCACAGGTAATTCGCACTTGATACGACGTCGAATAATTTCTCACAGCCGTTCGAAAGAAAGTGTATTGCGAGCAGTAACGAGATCGGCATATCTCGCCGGAGATTCAAGTAATTCTCGAGCCTGAATGCCCTTGCAGTACGTGTATACCGAGAACGTTACATGACAAAATACAACATTAATACGCGACGGAATTTCAGTGTGGTACGCACTTAATATTCAGGATAAAAACCGTTAAGAATGAATAGCAATAGATGATCCGTATTGATCGGGATCGGGAAGTGAACTGAACTTTCGGAACGTGTGCGCGATTGTCAACTTTTCGAGTGTCGCGCAAGGGGGGTCGCGTGCTATCTAAGATAGATGATAACGTGATTAGAACAAGAGATAAACACATGTTTTGAACGAAAAGTCACCGATTGAACAGGGACGGCTCGGTGTCTATGAGCTATTTACTTACCATCCCCGAGAACATACATTTAAATTAACGATGATTCCGGAACGTACCACTCGCTTCGAATGTAGGCATTCGAAATAATTCGCATCAAAGCACGCAAGATAATGGTATAACAACAAAAATTGATACAGAATACAAAAATCATGACGCAATACAATCGAAGTTTATGGTTCACGATATCAAGTACGTTCAACGGAAAATCCGCCCGCTATGATGGAATCTTTATTCTTTGGTATTGATCGACGGATAGAAAACAAAGTTTTACAATTGGTCGCCTGAATTCGGAACAACTTTTTATGACGCGAGTTAAATCGTCATCACCGGGATGACACACCGTGATCCGACCAAGTTCCCATTGGCTTGGTGGATCCAGAGGGTTTCACAAGGACGATTTGGGGCTGACTTTGGTCAGTCGCTGGACAACGCACCTTTTGGGCGTTATTGAAGGGTGTGCAAGTAATCACCAAGTAATTACCAGACCAAGACCTCCAAAAATCTTTCTTGGTTTGTTAAACCATTTGCCAATGCGAAAGTCTATTTTCATTTAAATCAAGCACGCTTGGTTCGGCGGAAGCCGAACGTAAGAGAGGTTCCGACCAAAAAATGATCGGGGATCAGAGTGTGATAATTGTCAAGATTATCGGAAACGGGAGCGATCGGGCGTGAATTAAGACACGCCTCGATCCGACAGAGAAGCGTGGACATCTCTTCAAAGGTTAGCGTATGGAGGCCGATGTATTGTTTTAAATGATGCTTAACACTTTTAACGCCGGCCTCCCACAGGCCGCCGAAGTGCGGCGATGCAGGGGGTAGGAAGTGCCATGCAATTCCGTCTGCAGCGAGTCGGTTTCGGAAGTTAGGATCGCGAATTGCATGTGCATTGGACAATTCGCGATCGGCGCCGTGAAACGTGATTCCGTTATCGGACATGGACGTCCTTGGTGAAAAACAAATCGTTGATACGCTAGAATAAAGGTAGGAAAGATATAATCGCTGATGAGCTCTAAGTGTAAAACTTTGATCGTGAGGCATACGAATAAAACAATATAGGCCTTTTACGATTTATGCCCTCGATCGGAAGCCATTCGAGATACAGAGATCAGACCTGCTTCAATCAATGCCGATATGGACAAAGCCGCAAGCGGTGCGGTTGACTCTCGCAGCCGGGAGATCGCCCATAAGTTCGATGGATATGTCGGCGCGTGCATGATTATACTTATAGAATGGATCGAACAGTGGCACGGGCCCGAAGAATTCGTGTCGCAATGATGCGAACGTTAATTGAGAACCGGCATGCAACATTCGAAGATGATGCTGGATCAGTACAGCGGGTGCGTGTGTAAGATGATGGGATTCCTCGTCGTTCTTGGGAAGCAAGCTCGACGGAGTCTTCCTCGAATAAGAATAAGAAAAGTCCATCCTCGTTCATATAAGGATTGAGAACAAAGAGCGGGCTGTTCTTCAGTACCAGCCGCTTATGTTTTAGAGCGATCTCATTAGGAAACATGTTTGACTGCATGGTTTTGAGCCAGTAGCACTTGGCGTTCTGAATTTTTTCGGGGAGCAAAGTCACGATATTCGCTTGCGGGTTTTTAGAGCGTCGGAGTCGATTTAGAAAACGGTACAGATAAGCGGTAGTTCGTAGCAGTTTTGGCCATAAAGAATAATGCGACGCGAGATCCCACATTGGTGTAGCGTGCAATGCACATACCGGAGACTCTGAGTGTTGTTCGAGAAGAATATCGGAGGATATCGAAAGGCACGAATTCGGCCAGGACTCGGGAGGATGATGCAACTATAAAGGACCTAACCACCATAAAGCATGTGTTTCAAAAAGATCGGGAGCGAGACCACGAGACGCGCAGTCAGCGGGATTGGTGTGCATCTGAACATGAAATCGCTAAGAAACTCCAGGAAGGAGTGATTGCATAGTCGAAACGCGATTGGCGATAAAGGTTTTCCATCGGGAAGATGACTGACTCAGCCAGGCGGATGTAATGGTGGAGTCCGTTCAGCAGTGACACTCGAGATTCGGAAGTTAGTTGCTGGAATATCCTGTTTTATCATTAAATTTTAAAAGCACCTTTCTCATAACTGTGTTTATGGACTGAAAAATCCTTTTGCACAATTAAAGTATCGACAACAACGCAAATCGCCAGCTACATTTGAATACGAAAAACGAAAGAAAATTAAAGACTTACAGTTTTGTTATCGACTTCTGTAATCAACACATCACAATATGTGTTGCATATAAGAGTTTCAGATCTTGCACGTTCATGAAAAGTAGCTGGCGAATTGCGGAAAACCTAAACGAACAATCCCATGCTTTTAGAAACGCGGTAAGAGTTTTATTTTAAGAGAAAGGTGCATCCGAAAATTTCGTTTGCATATTACGAGTGAAATTGACGTGGACCCATGAAACTGAGCAGTATTTTAGTTCCGCGATATTCCGATAGCGGCGCTGTCATGAAAAGTGCGTCGCTGAACCATAGAAATGATCTGAATTATCGACCTACTCAGGCCCATATCAATCAAAACGTGCCCTAGTCAAAGTTTTTTCTTTTGAGAGGAAAAATAATAAAATAAATATGATATTAGTTATTTCACTTTTGTTGAAATAATTTCTTCCTAAACAAGAAACATACCATATTATTTACATATGAATACAAATGAAGATAATTATTTTAATTATACTGTTCTGTTTTTTACATACATTTTATTTAGTAAATTATTGATGCATATATATAAAATAACATATATATATATATATATATATATGTGTATATATGTATGTATATATGTATGTATGTGTATATATATATATATATATATATTATATATAATAGCATAAATACACACGCGTGTGCGTATGTATGCGCGCGCGCGCGTGTGTGTGCGTGTACATATATACAACACATATCTAAACTTTATTTACTGAATTATTTATACATGCATATATCAAGGTTCGGAACGTGATGTGCTTCGGTTGAGCTTTCTTTCTGCTCGGATGTCGGAACGACAAGCGACAATCTCGTAGCAGACGTAGCATATAAATGAAATTTTCGAATACACTTTGCTCTTATACTAAAGCTCGTAACTCGTTTCTGCAAGCATAGTATTGTTCTTTGAGGTTTTCTGTAAATCGCCAGCTACTTATGCAAGGTCTGAAATTATTGTATACAGCACATTTTTGACTCGACTCGGATGTCGAGTCTTAGTAAGAAGCGCCATTCCTCCTATCGGTCGCGCGCAAACGAAGTAGTATTGCTATTCAACTATAGAAATGGATTGAACCATTGTAAATATACCAGCAATATATTATCAGCCGGAAACGCCATAATAATATATTTTTGTATATATAGAAATATATATCAGGATCGTTGTTTAGAGAAGGAATCGTGCGTCCTTGCTGCATCGACGATGATGCCAGAATCGATAGAAATCACATTCTTGAATTGTAGAACGAATTATTGAAACAGAAGTACGACAGAGTGAGACAGAGAAAAAACAAAAAAGGATAGAAACTCCGATTGTAATCGGTGAGACTCCGCATGCCGAGCTGAGCTCGTCGAACGAAACAGCGAGTCTATCCTTCAGAGTCTCTCTCTCTCTCTCTCTCTCTCTCTCTCTCCTCTCCTCTCCTCTTCTCTCCTCTCCTCTCCTCTCCTCTCCTCTCCTCTCCTCTCCTCTCCTCTCCTCTCCTCTCCTCTCCTCCCCCCCCCCATCTCCCTACGGTCGCTTGTTTCTAGCGACCGAAAATGCTTTCTGGAAAATTTTAGCCGCTCAATGTATATAATTAAGAGGAGAAGGAAAATTATAGATAACATCTAAGTTTTAATAAATTATGCTAATCCTATATCCCTCCAATTTATGTATATTAGCAAAAATAATTTCAAAATACGATAATTTACGGGATATTGATATTTCTATGATTTTTCATGAGCGTTATATACCACGTTCATAGAAATGATTTGCAAGAGCGTGGTCTCACGCGTAAGATGCGAGATCTGAATGTTAGAGATCTCATGATCAATTCCTTTTTTCTTTTTTCATAATTTTTTTTTTTTTAAATAAGTGACATTGTTAATAAACATATATTACAGGCTAAATAAATTTTTATTTAATTATTGAAATTATATGTGTATTTCTAAACGTTTTAATTTACCTTTAGAAAAAATCCAAAAAAAAATCATGTTTCTGTAATAATGTTACGATCAGTACTTTCTGTGAAATGTTTTTTTTATAATTATCATCCGAAAGAAAATTCTGATAATCAATCAAATCGCAAAAGTGCGATTAATAAAATTATAAGGATGATTAATATAATTATAAGGATGTCAATATAATTTTATAATTAACAAATCAAAAATTTATATGTGCCTTTATATACAACAAATAATTTTTTATTTATCTATTAAAGTGATTCGGTATTCTTCCTATAGTTATTGGAATACATGTTAAATTTTGGGTCGACTTTTGAAGCATCGCCTTCTTTCCCCCCGCCGCCGCCGCTCAATGCTCGACGGCTCAGCTGCACCGGATCGCGCGCGGATGTGTATCTCAGGAGCGTTGCACTAAGAAATATGCTCCGTATCTTCTAGCAAATTATCAATCCTTTACTTTCCTTTTCTTCTGTGATGTCTTCTTTATTCAATATGCCTTCTTTATTCACATGTTGAATAAAGAAGACATCACGGAATTATTGAAGTTGAATCATTCCAGTTTAAAATTACGGATCTCGTTCTGTATCGACTCTTATTAGTCTTAAATTGATATTAACAGTATTCTATATTAAAAGATATTACATTTTGTGGCATATAATATAATGTGGTCAGTAGCTCTTTGAAAGAAAATCGAATGTATCAATGTAATGTATAAAAATAATGAAGTAAATATTTTAAAAGTACATAATATTTAGTAAAATGTATATACTTATTAATATGATAGTATAATAGTGATGTTCAATCACTATTATTAAGAAAATAACAATTATGTAAAAAGGAAAATATTTTTATGATAATTTTCATGCTAAAATGTTGTCATGATAATTTTCATGTTGGAAGGTATGATAGCAGCATGTTTCTTATACTGTGATGCTCCTGAGATGCACGTCCGCGCGCGATCCAGTGGTTCAGCCGTCGACTGTTGAGCGGTTGTAAAGGAAAAATAGGCAGCACTTCAGAAATTGGCTCGAAATGTGTAACTAGTTCTGAGCACACTAAAGTACACATATAATTTCTATAATTTTATAAAAATATATTTGGAGTAATATGTTCACTAATAACGTTATTTGTTTAAAAAAAAATTAAGAAAAAAAGGAAAAAGCAGGATTGAACATAGGATCCTCAACATTCTGATCTCGCACCTAACGCCCGAGACCACGCTGAGTTTTTGCTGACCGCCTCTATGAACGTGGTACATAAAATACACGGAAAATCGTAAACTATATCTCGTTAACTATCACGTTTTGAAATCATTTTTGCTATTATATATTAATGAGAAAGGTATATGATTAACTCTTTCACTAATATCGTGTGAGACTCGTGGTAAAGAAATCGGGCCAAACATAAGTATCATTGATGAGAGCCATGGTATGTCTATCGGGCCAAACATAAACAATATGTTCCAGGCTGTTAATTATGGCACGTGCCATCGTAACTTAAATCGTAGGGCAAAGGATTAATATAATTTAATAAAATTTATGTATTGTCTAGAATGTCTCTTTCCTCCTTATGATACACGCCAAGCGGTCGAGATCGTCGAGAAAATATTTTCGGTCGCTAGAAACAAGCAACCACAAAGAGAAGAACAGAGACAGACTCATTGTTTTGCTAGCGAGCCCAGTTCGGCGTGTCCGCGCGGAGACTCACCGATTACAATCGGAGCTTCTATCCGTTTGTTTTTTTCTTTGTCTCGCTCTATTGAAATAACAGAAATTGAAAGAATTTTAAATCACGAACACGGTTGCCAGTTCTCCGTTTTTTTTTTGACAGACTTCGCTTCTTGGACTAATATTCAATACTCCAACAGATGTGAAAATCTCCAATTTTTGTCGTCTGCTGGAGTATTAAATATTAGTCCAAGCAACCGAAGTCTGGCAAAAAAAAACGGAGAGCTGACAACCGTGTTTGTGAATTAAAATTCTTTCATTTTCTTTTTATTAAATTATATTAATCATATATCTTTCTCATTAACGTAGCAAAAATGCAAATGCAAAAATGATTTCAAAACGTAAATATTGATGAGATATACAATAATTTACGACTTTCCTTGCACTATATGTATCGCGTTCGTCGAGGTGATCTGCAAGAACTCAGCGTGGTCTCGGGCGTTGGGTGCAAGATCAGAATATTAGAGATCTTATGTTTGATTCTGTTTTTTCCTTTTTTAATTTTTATTTAATAAATAACATTATTAATAAACATATTACTCCAAATATACTTTTTATAAAATTTCAGAAATTATATACGTGTACTTCAATGTGCTCGAAATTAGTTGCGCATTTTGAGCCGATTTCTGAAATGCTGCCTACTTTTCCTTCATAGCTTTCCGCTCGACGCTTGACGGCCGAACCGCTCAGGCGTGGACGTGTATCTCAAAAGTGTCATAGTATAAGAAACATGCTGCGACCATACCTTCCAGCAAATTGTCGTGAAAATATTTTCCTTCCTACATAATATTGTATTTTCTTAATAATGGTGATTGAACATCATATTAATAACTTAATTCATTTTACAGAATGTAATGTACTTTTAAAATATTACTTTATTATTTTTATGATACATTCAGTTTCAAAGAGCTACTGATCACGTTTTTGTATCACAGAATGTAATATAAAATTTTACTTTACCGCATCATATATCTGGTCATCTATTTGTATTTTTTTTTAGTGGAAGAGAAAAAACCTGGAGAATACACTTAAATGACGTATCAATAATAGAATTTCAAAGATAATAGAGAGTTTTTTTTTAAATAATGTGGATTTAGATACGGTGAACGCCTTTTCTTAATTAGTCGGTAAGGAAAAGATAATGTGATCATGATATCGATTATGTATCTTTTTTCTTAGAGTGACAAATAAAAATTTTTTGTATGTATGTGCATATATATATATATATATATATATATATATATATATATATATGCATACATATATCATTTTGCGTGACGCTGTATGTGTAGAAAACAACGGCGTTATACGAGTCAATCAGCTGTAACCAGTATGACCCGCGTTCACAGTATCATAGCCGCACAACAGTACTGTCAATGTAGTATAGTGTAGTAGTGTTCTACACACAACCCAATATATATATGTGTGTGTGTGTGTGTGTGTGTGTGTGTGTGTGTGTGGTGTGTGTGTGTGTATGTGTATATGTATATATATATATATATATATACTTATATAGTGTTTTTTGTCCACAAAATAGAAAAAATGTAGTAGCAGAATATTGTCTGTCTTTGATAAGAGAAGGTTATGGGTGCTTTATAACAAGCGATTTAGTACAATACAATACAATATCTCATCCTTATATTATCGAACAAAATTGTAATGATGCACTGTGTCGCACTGTGTCTCTTGTTGGAAGGCACTCTAGAAGGCCAAAATTTGTTATTGTGATGTGTGTTTCTTGTTGGCACCCTATAAAGTCAGAATGAGAAAGGTTAGCATCTTTATGTTATTCGGGAAAATATTACTTTTATTTATCATACAAGTGATATGATTAAATTTATTATTATAACAATAAATTGCCCTTTGCCTAATTATGATCCAATGCCAGAGGCGTTCATCGTGGGCTGACTCTTTTTAATTTACTGCCAGAGGCGTTAATCGTGAGCTGACTAGCTATAACAAAATGTCACAGCCATAAATCATATTTTGGTTAATTATAGACAAATGTCAGAGGCGTTCATCGTGAGCTGACTATGTTTAATTTACTGCCAGAGGCGTTAATCTTGAGCTGGCTAGCTATAACAAAATGCCACAGCCGTAAATCGTGCTTTGGCTAGTTACAGATAAATGTCAGAGGCGTTTACCGTGGACTGACTATTTTTAATTTATTGGCAGAAGCATTTCGATTATTAAATTTGGTGAAATACATATATGCATATGTATGCATATAGTACATATATGCAATATTGTACAATATTGCCTATGTGTGTATTATATTTAAGTACATCACTAATATTTTAACATGATTAACTTCTACATATTTTTATTAAACATAGCAAAAAATGTATAGCTATGTATATTATATGTGTAATACAATATATCTATGTATAGCTAATACATATCACATCCTGACCTAATATGACATTGTACGACAGGAAAAATGCTTAGGCCTATGTGTCAATGTACACTGTCGATACTGAAAATCTATAGTTACGTATTTTCAGTACAATTACGGAACCAATTTATAAAATTTTGCGTCTGCAATTAAAGAAATGCAAATAGATGCATTGTCATGATGGAATCAAAAGCTAATTGCTTGACATAACCGAAACAAAGAAACTAATGAAAAAAAACTGAATTTCAGTAAATATCTTCTTTGAAACCTTACAACTTTTGTCTGAAGCGTTTTTTCTAAAAACGTTATGTAATAGTCTTAGCACAAGGATGGTCGTAATTGAATCGTAGAACGTGAATCATAGGGCAACGCATTATATTTTGGCGTACTATGCATGCCGATACAAGTTCACATTCCTTTACGATTAGTTATAGTCACCTTTATATTCAGCTCCTAAATCGGGAGTCTTTTTGGACACCCTATATATAATAATATATATGTTATACATATATATATATTAGGTGCGCAACTAAGTTCCCGCTGTTTGTCAACAGATGGCTTCAGCAGTAAGTGAACAGTTTTATCGTGATGGTATACGAGCTCTGCCAGAAAGATGGGAAAAAGTAGTAGCTAGCGATGGGCAATACTTTCAATGATTCATTTGTAACCATTTTTTCACAATAAAGTTGCATTTTCATCAAAATAACAGCGAGATATATATGTATATATATATATATATGTATATATAAAAGAACACCAACGAGACGTCAGACTGAAACACGTCACACAGTCGGCATTATCAGAACATAACGTCGAAACAGGACATCAAATACTGTTTGACCAAGCAACCACGATAACCAACACCACATCATACTTCCCAAGAAAATACAGAGAAGTCATAGAAATACAAAAACACCCTAACAATCTAAACAGGGATAATGGCTATAACATAAGTAACATATGGAAGACTATCCTCCCGACAAGCAAAGACCGACCAAGATTCCACTATCTGTCTCCCCCATCACTCTAACCTCCCCCCCATCCACCACCAAAAAACTCCCATCTCAACAAATAGCGTAACATAAAAAGAAAGGACCTGGAGGAACAGCTCAGTATCAGGCTGCTCCTCGCCCTGATGAAGTGGACTGCAAGGCCCACGAAACGTTGGCACATCAAGAATGGACCAAGACATGGAGAAAACCCGCGAAGCACAGATTAGTTATATATGTATATATACAACATACATTACACAGTCAATAGTCACATGCATAATTTTTGTACGATGCTATACGTTTATGAAATGTATGTAAGTATATCATATTCAAAGTGTTTTAGCAAATATATACACTTACAGGTCAATGTACGTTGACTAACAGCAAGTTACAATAAGTATATTTTTACTAAATGAACACTCTGACTGTGACTTAGATATATTTTCGGATGCAACCATATATTTGAAATACATGTATACACGTGTAATGTAATAGCACTTTTTCCTTTATTCCCAATGTCATTTTAACTTAGGATGTAACATGTATTGTCAGTATATAAATACATTGCACATACATATGTAGCTATTCCATCTCTTTTTATTATGTTTAATGGGTCTTTTACAATTATAAGCCATAAATCAGTCATAAATAAGAAATCAAAAATCGCTAAAAATTGGCTGTGATTGATCAATTTTTAGCTTCTGACTTCTGATTTGTAACTAATGTGTTATTATAGAAGGCCCATAATAAAAAGAGATAGAAGTTACTCATACTTAGCTTTTCATGCAGATATAGACACATTAGTGAATATTAGAATTATATTTTATGTGCATTATGATGTGTACATTATAAAATATGTTTCTAATTTATATTCATGTACGTGTGTAGCTACTTCATCTCTTTTTGTTACGTGTGACAAAAAGATGTACTGATGTCCTCTTTTTTCTACGTTTAATAAAAAGAGATATATTTTTTTATGATCAAATATTAGTGATATAAGCTTTTATATTTTCAATATCAGAATATATTAGGTGTTGGAATTAATTCGTAGCGTTTTACAAGTGATGGGAAGTACTTTCATTAATGTATTTTTTAATGCTCATGTGAAATAAATAACATTCTTTCATTAAAAAACGCTACGAATTAATTCCAACACCTAATACATACAACTATAATAACATAAATCAAAGCTAACGATAGTCAAACGCAGATGATCAGACGTAACATCTTAGAAAAAATAATCAAATTACGAATCCTCTGATAAATCCTCATTTTATGTGTGTATATATATATATATATATATATATATATATATATATACGCATTATATACATATATATATATATATATATATATATATATATATATTTATATAGTATTTTGTGTCCACAAAATAGAAAAAATGTAGTAGGAGAATTTTATCTGCTTGGTAAAAGAAGGTTATAGGTTTCTAACAAGCGACTTACTCAGTACAATGCAGTATCTCATCCTTCTATTGGCGAACAAGATTGTAATGATGCATCATATCACACCGTGTCTCTTGTTGGAAGGCACCCTATAAAGCCAAAATGGGAAATGGGGTTAGCATCTTTATGTTATTCGTGAAAATATCACTTTTATTTATCATACAAGTGATATGATTAAATGTTATAAATTGCGCTTTGCCTAATTATCCTTATGATCCAATGTCAGAGGCATACATCGTGGGCTGACTATTTTTAATTTACTGCCAGAAGCGTTAATTGTGAGCTGGCTAGCTATAACAAAATGTCACAGCCGTAAATCATGCTTTGGCTAGTTATAGATAAATGTCAGAGGCGTTCATCGTGGACTGACTATTTTTACTGGCAGAGGCATTCGATTATCAAATTTGGTGAAGTACAATTACGAAACCAATTTGTAGAATTTTGCATCTGCAATTAAAGAAATGAATAGATGCATTGTCATGATGGAATCAAAAGCTGATTGCTTGACATGATCGAAACAAAGAAACTAATGAAGAAAAAAAAACTGAATATTAGTAAATAGCTTCTTTGAAATCTTACAACTTTTTTGAAATCTTACAACTTTTGTCCGAAACGTTTTTTTTAAAAACGTTATGTAATGGCCTTACAGCACAAAAATGGCTATAATTCAATCATAGAGGAGAATCATAGGTCAACAGGTTATATTTTCGCGTACTATGCACGCCGATACAAGTATAATTCACATTCCTTTACGATTATAGTCACTTTTATGTTCAGTTCCTAAATCCAGGGTCTTTTTGGACACCCTATATAATATTTATGTTATACATATTGTTGGCGCTAACTGCGTACGATCTATGAAGAAATTTATTCATGGATGTGCACATTAACGTTCTACCGCGCACACTCCCCGCGCACGGCTACTTTTCGCCATGTTGTTGTTGTCCGCGCGATTTGCTTTCGGCACGCACGTTTGTATATTCTGTTAGTAAAAGCCATATAGTGACCAATCACATACTCTTGTTCGTCTCTCACATCTCCACTACGTTTCCCTGCAAAACCTTAACATATATATGCTATACATATATATAACATACATATATATATAACATACATTACACAGTCAATAGTCACAATTTTCATACGATGCTGTGCGTTTATGAAATGTATATAAGTATATCATATTCAAAGTGTTTTTGCAAATGTATACATTTATATGTATTATATATCAATGTGTACGTTGATTAACAGCAAGTTACAATAAGTATATTTTTACTAAATACACTCTGACTGTTACTTAGATATATCTTCGGATGCAATCATGTATTTGAAATACACGTATGCATGTGTAATGTAATTTTTCCTTTATTTCCAATGCTATTTTAACTTAGGATGTAACATGTATTATCAGTATGTAAATACATTGCACATACATATGTAGTTATTCCATCTCTTTTTATTATGTTTAATGTAAATAATTTTTTACATTGATAAGCCATAAATCAGCCATAAATAAGAAGTCATTATATATATATATATATATATATATATATATATATATATATACCTATATATTTTTTATATATGTATACAATTTCAATATTGCATATTTAAACATAGGGAATACATAAATAGCTTAGCATTGGTAACTTCTATCTGAAACGTATATTCACTCATTATAGTATACATATATGCAATATTGTATAATATTGCTTATATGTGTGTTATATATATATATATATATATATATATAGTGATGGGAAAAAGTTCCGGAACGGTGAAATATTTTAGCGAATTGCATTTTTTTGGGAAAATGTTAAATACAGAAGTTTTAGGATTTTTCCCTGGCTATCTAATGGTGATACTGAATTCGACCTTGACTACAACTTTGAAGGTCATTTCAAAGTCAAGTTCAATTTTTTAAATAGGAACCACTATTTTTTATTGCGGATTTGGAAAGAGCAGGAAATGTTACGTCAGAACATGACCTTGACCATAACCTTGAAATGAACATCAAGATCATTTCAAGCTGAAAGTTCCAAAAATCCTGGTAAGAATATCTCGGCGAAATTGCGGGAAAATATTCAATACGAAAGTTTCATGATTTTTTCCCTGCCTATGTACGTTTGTTTAACACACAATTTCAACATCTCTTAGCCATTTTTCAATCTAAAATAAAAAGTATTTTTCATTTTTACCACGTGGAGGTAGATGTCTATCCAGAACCTTTTTAATTTTTTTGTATTTTCATTTTTTGTTTTTTTTTTAATTTTTTGTACTTTTTACTTTTTACGTAAACGCGTGTGCGTGCGTGCGTGCGTGTGTGTGTGTGTGTGTGTGTGTGTGTGTGTGTGTGTGTGTTGTATTTAATGTACAGGGTTGGCCATATTCGACGGAAAGATGTTTTTTTTTTCAATCATGGGAAACGTCGTTGCTCGATCTAACATCTCTTTCCCATGATTGAAAAAAAAAACATCTTTCCGTCGAATATGGCCAACCCTGTATTAAGTGTTCAAACTGATGCCCGTGCAATGCTTCACAGTGTGCCATACGTATGTAAATACTTTCCTGAACATTTTGTAACATTTCTGGTGTGATTGAATTAGACACATTCATATTCTTGTTCTTAATTCATTAATATCAGCGGGTTTAGTCTCAAACACTTTACTCTTCAAATATCCCCAATAAAAGTAGTCTAATGGTGCTAGGTCTGGTGATCTAGGTGGCCATTCAATCGAACCTCTTCTATCTATTCATTTATTATGAAATATTTCATTAAGATAATCTCGAGTAGCTACGGCAAAGTGAGCTGGGGTCCCATCTTGCTGAAACCAAAATGTTCAAAAGCGAGTCCAGTAATTTCTTACGGATACGTGGCACGACTTCCGTTCGTAATAAATGCACGTAATTCTTCGCATTTATGTTTCCCTCGATAAAATACGGCCCAATAATATTCTGTCCTAAAATTCCTGCCCAAACATTTAGTTTTTTTGGGTGTTGTATGCGAATCCAATGAGGATTAACATCAGCCTAATATCGCATATTCTGACGATTGACAGATCCGCTCATTTCAAAAGTAGTCTCGTCAGAAAAACAAATCCAATTGAAAAATTGATTGTTTTCGTCATACCTCCTCATCATTTCATCGCAAAACTCCACTCTTCTGTCATAGTCATCTTCAGAGAGTTCTTGGACGAGTCTTATTTTATACGGGTGGTAACCGTGTGTCTTCAAAATTTTTGCAACTGATTTTCGGTCGATATCATATTCCTGAGCTACTCTCGAAAGAGGATTGTGCGGGTTTTCAATAATATTTTGTAGAACCTGCATAGACATCATCATTAGTAGCTGTCTTTGGTCTACCGGATCTTTGTTCATCGGTAACTAAGCCAGTTCTCTCGAATCGTAAGACAGTTCGATGGACAGTAGATTTCGAAATAGGATCACGCGTAGGAAATTTGTTATTAAACAGATTGGCAACTTCTTCATAGGATCTCATTTTATCACCACACCCTCGCATTATGAGAATATGAATTCGCTCCGTATCAGACGCATATTCAATACAAGCGATTGGAACAATGCGACTATGAATAATTGGACGAAATTAATTTTACAAAGATATCAGCACAAAAATACCAGAACGAAGTTTTATTTGCATAAATAACGCGACAGTTACGTACTTAATACGGATTCCACATACACAGATATCTTATTATTAGGTTTTACATTAAAATTCCGTACTATGTGTACTGCGAAATTGATTTCGACCTGCTCCTTTTTAAAAAGTATAAAATAAAAAAACGAATGCTACTGCGCTGCGAATACCGCATATGTATGTATGTATGTATGTATACATACATAGACAGACAGACAGACACACACACACACCCACCCACCCAGTCTTGGTCTTGATCTTGGTAGTGGTATTGGTCTTGGTAGTGGTCTTGGTCTTGGTAGTGGTCTTGGTCTTGGTAGTGGTATTGGTAGTGGTCTTGGTAGTGGTCTTGGTCTTGGTAGTGGTCTTGGTCTTGATAGTGGTATTGGTTTTGGTAGTGGTCTTGGTCTTGGTCTTGGTCTTGGTAGTGGTATTGGTCTTGGTAGTGGTCTTGGTCTTGGTAGTGGTCTTGGTTTTGGTAGTGGTTTAATTTCGAGGGAAGGAGCGGCACATCTCTCGCCATGCGCCGGACACGGTCTGTATCTACAATATGGCAACTTCTTTCCGTGTAGAACGTAAGCGTCAACAATTGACACAAAAAGATAAACTGAGCAAAAAATAAATTGTATTATACATATAACATCTACCTCCACGTGGTAAAAATGAAAAATACTTTTTATTTTAGGTTGAAAAATGGCTAAGAGATGTTAAAATTGTGTGCTAAACAAACAACGTACATAACCAGGGAAAAAATCATGAAACTTTTGTATTGAACATTTTCCCGCAATTTCGCCGAAATATTCTTGCCGTACCAGGACTTTTGGAACTTTCAGCTTGAAATGACCTTGACGTTGATTTCAAGGTTATGGTCAAGGTCATGTTCTGACGTAAAATTTCCCGCTCTTTCCAAATCCGCAATAAAAAATAGTGGTTCCCATTTAAAAAAGTGAACTTGGCTTTGAAATGACCTTCAAAGTTATAGTCAAGGTCGAATTCAGTATCACCATTAGATAGCCAGGGAAAAATCCTAAAACTTATGTATTTAACATTTTCCCAAAAAAATGCAATTCGCTGAAATACTTCACCGTTCCGGAACTTTTTCCCATCACTGTATATACAGGGTGGCCGATTTATCTGAAGACATTGAAATATCTCGAGAAATATACATAAGATAAAAAAAAATGTGTGCAACGAAAGTTGCTCGACACGAAGGGGGGAATCCAATGATACCAAACTCGGCCCCCACCGCTCCCCGGGGGCGGGGTGAGGGTGGGGGACATAAGAAACTTAAATAGGAACCCCAATTTTTTATTGCAGATTTGGATTCTCCAGGAAAAAGTACGCCAAGTTGACCTACGAACTTTAACATTTTCGTTCACAGGTGGCGCTGTAATCGATAAAAATCCAAATTTATCAGAAGACATTGAAATAACTCGAGAACTATGCATGGGACAAAAAAAAGGTGGCTAATGAAACTTGTTCGCTTTAAAAGCTGCCTTCGAATGAAAGCAAACTTGCCCCTCCCCCTCATGGTGGGGGAGGGGCATAAAGAACTTAAATAGGAAGCTTCTTGATTTGATATTATTGTTGTAATGTTTCATACGTGTAGCAATGATGGAAAGTATCGGGGAAAAAAATCATGGAGTTCATTACAAATTTATCAAAAAATACATTTTGCGTTACCCGGGAACAACGATGTGGACGTAGTATTTTTCTGTTCCCTTCGGGGTGCTAGATTAGCGTGAGTCCCCTTGCCTCTCACGTTTCGGGGTGCTAGATTAGCGTGAGTCCCCTTGCCTCTCACAAATCGGGGTGCTTGTTTCATGTGAGTCCCCTTCCCTCTCAAAAATCGGGGTGCTTATTTTATGTGAACCCCTTGCCTCTCACAACTTTTTTTTGACCATTTTCTTTTTTATTAATGCCCAACATCTCAAGAATATTGTGTCCAAATTTGAAGTCGATCCGAGTAAAACTAACGGAGTTCTGACGTCCAGCGTCCGATGCCTAGCCTCCAGGCGCTAGGGGTCCTGACTCCCTTCGCCCGGACGCTTGTTTTCCCGAATTGAGGGCTGTTGGGACTTATGACCGAAAAAATTAATGTTTACACCACTGTGGTGGTCGAGACTTTCGAGACGAGACGAGAACGACACGAGACTGTACGTGCCACGTCTCGTCTCGTGCTCATCCCAGACGAGAATTCTCGACGCGGCTTTTTCCGAGGCAAGACACGTCGAGACGAGACGAGACGAGACGGGCTCGAACGGCATTACTAGTCATAGTAGATATTTACGAGTACTTGAAACAAAACTTCATTAAAATTGGTTGAGAGTTCACCGAGAGAAAGCCAATGTCCGAAATTTTTTCTTTCCGACCACTGTGAGATGTTGCTGTGATTAGGTTCTGTAATAAAAATAGAAGAAAGTATAAAAATTGTAATTTTTGTAAATTTTGTAAATGTGCGTGTAGGTCTGCTATTAATCACGTGGAGTTCAACTCCCCTTTCGATAACCCCGAAAGTTTTGTCAGATTTTGCGTATCCCTTACCATTTTCGAGATATCGTAAAATTTTGCAAATTTGAACGGAAATATCCCTCAACGGCGAATTCGTAGTTTGTTCCACAGTAGAGATACTTGTCGCTGATTTTACTCTTGCAGCGAAAAAATATCCTCTTGCATATTCAACTGGATTGTTGACTGTTTTTCAAGTCTGTCATAAAGGTACAGTTCGGTCGGAGGTCACTTTTCTTTCAGAATCAAAGCTTTTACTTTACTTGACTAGTTTTTATTGTGTACCCTTCATTCCTTGAACAGAATTGCAAGTAAAAAATGAATTCTGCTACGGTTCAGGAAAAAATCGAAATGATTCTCATTTATGGTGAATGTAGGAGGAATGTTGACGATGCTGTTGCCTTGTATGCTGAGCGTTTTCCAGACAATGTTCGCTCACGTTCTTTTTTTTACAAAGTTGTGAATGCCTTTCACTCAGATGGCAGCGTCCAAACTAAAAAAAGAAAACGAAGGTTAACGGTTACAGGAGAAGCTACTGAAATAGCTGTACTAGCAGCTGTTCAACAAAACCCACATGCAAGCACTCGGCAATTACATCGCGATTTCGGCATTTCCAGAGATAGCATTCAGAGAATATTGCACCGTCATAAGTATCATCCATATCACATATCACTGCATTAAGAACTTCATGGCGATGATTTTCGTAATCGAGTGGTGTTTTGTGAATGGGTACTTCAAAAAATGCAAGCGAATCGCAGTTTCTTTCTTAATGTATTATTTTCAGATGAATCTACATTCACGAACCATGGTGGCGTTAACAGACATAACATACATTATTGGAGTGTAGAAAATCCCCACTGGTTACGACAAGTAAATCATCAACGTCCTTGGTCGGTGAACGTTTGGTGTGGAATCATAGGGAATAAACTAATTGGTCCTTACTTTATTGAAGGTAATTTGAATGGAATGAAATATCGAAATTTCCTTCAACAGGAACTACCATTACTACTTGAGGATGTTGCCTTGGACGTTCGACGTAGGACAATGTGGTTTCAGCATGACGGTTGCCCAGCACATTTCTCAGCAGCAGCCAGGGAAATACTAGACCGTGATTACAATGGTCGGTGGATTGGTAGAGGTGGCCCAATTAATTGGCCTGCTAGGTCACCTGACTTAACATCACCGGATTTCTTCCTGTGGGGTTATCTAAAAGGTAAGGTATATGAACAAGTGCCAACAACTCGCGAAAACGTGGTAGAACGCATAAGAAATGCTTGCGCAGAAATTCCCGCAGATATGATACTGTCCTGTGTAAAGTCATTTGAAAAAAGAGTCAACAAATGTATTGAAGTGGAAGGTCGAAATTTCGAACACTTACTCCATTAAGTGAACATAAAGCAAGCACCCCGATTTGTGAGAGGCAAGGGGACTCACGCTAATCTAACACCCCGAAACGTGAGAGGCAAGGGAACTCACGCTAATCTAGCACCCCGAAGGGAACACAAAAATACTACGTCCACGTCGTTGTTCCCGGGTAACGCAAAATGTATTTTTTAATAAATTTGTAATGAACTCTATGATTTTTTTCCCCGATACTTTCCATCATTGCTACACGTATGAAACATTACAACAATAATATCAAATCAAGAAGCTTCCTATTTAAGTTCTTTATGCCCCTCCCCCACCATGAGGGGGAGGGGCAAGTTTGCTTTCATTCGAAGGCAGCTTTTAAAGTGAACAAGTTTCATTAGCCACCTTTTTTTTGTCCCATGCATAGTTCTCGAATTATTTCAATGTCTTCTGATAAATTTGGATTTTTATCGATTACAGCGCCACCTGTGAACGAAAATGTTAAAGTTCGTAGGTCAACTTGGCGTACTTTTTCCTGGAGAATCCAAATCTACAATAAAAAATTGGGGTTCCTATTTAAGTTTTTTATGTCCCCCACCCTCACCCCGTCCCCGGGGAGCGGTGGGGGCCGAGTTTGGTATCATTGGATTCCCCCCTTCGTGTCGAGCAACTTTCGTTGCACACATTTTTTTATCTTATGTATAGTTCTCGAGATATTTCAATGTCTTCAGATAAATTGGCCACCCTGTATATATATGTATGGATATTCATGAAAAAGAATTACATTATGTATGTGCAATATCATATTCATTTATTGATACTATATTCTTCTTACCTAAAATGGCATTGGACGTAAGGAAAAAGTGCTACTAAAAGGGCTTCGTATTGATATAACTATTAAAGTTAAAAATCTGTACTTTATGTATATTACAGATTTTTAATACTGGTGATATATATTGGAATACGGCCTATACTGCATGTGTACATAATACAACTATATTTCTAAGGCCCGATTCTGCAAATACAAGATTAATTTCAATTACGGTTTATTTTTTTCTCAATTCTAAAATTGGAAAATTTTCCAAAATAAATTTTACATTTGTGGAACCGACCCTAATATATGTCCCTGTTAAGATAGTAATGTAGGAAACGGAATAAAAATATCGATTATTAATCGATCGAATTTCCTGCATTATCATATTAACTCAGAGGGCGTAAGCATCTAATACATTGGAAATAAAAACTTGTAATATCGACCTTGATTAACTTCAGCCTTCGCTCCAACATCCCCTTAACTATTGCGTAAACTACAAAATGATAGATGACTTTTCGACTCAGTTCGATTCACTCTACCTGCTCATGATGGATGACGAAATATGTTAAAATCATCCTGTAAATGTAAATTCACTCATGGAATTGAGTCTTCTCCTCATATATTGTAGATGTGGTGTGCAAAAATGTTTTTGTAGATTTTGGAAGTGTTGGCAATAATTTATGTCTTAATATTTATAATAATTTATTACTGTACAGATGAGTATTTTAGATAATACTAATCATTTCCGTAGCTCCTCTGTTTCATTACAGTCATCTTTATGAAGTTCTGAATTGAAGGTAATTTCATTTATGTCATTCACATAATCTGAATTATTCTACGCAATAAAATTAATATTATATATTAATATTATAAATTAATATTATTTATATTAATGTATGTAAAATGAATAAAGTAATTATAAAATTCTTTACTACTCACATATATTTTTTTTCTGTGTAACTGTAGTTTATTCGTTATTACTTTTAATCTTTGATACTGCTTCTAACCTCATTTGAAATATTTGTGACAGTACATGCAATTAACTGTCTAATTTCTTCAAGTTTTTTCTTCGCTCTATATTTTTTTTGTATTTCACATATGACTTTCACACATATTTAATTTTACATATAAAAATAAGTATAATATTTTCCTTACAAAATGTACACGTATTGCAATATATATGTTACACTTGGACATAAACACTGCATAATTATTACCTAGTTGAAAAATGGACATTATTCTTTTAATATTGATACAAAATCTCTTGTAAAGAATTGACCCAGATATTGCCTGGTAAAACTGCTTTAACTGATTTTACTTAGTTGCTACGCAGTATTTTTGTATTATAAGGAGAAATTAGTAGTACTAGATAGTAACTGATTGGGTGCTAAGTCAAACTGCACAAATTTCTATTAGGGATGTATTGACTTATTTGTACGCGTAGCTACAGTAACACGTAATTGAAACTTTTTCTAATGAATAAGCAGAGAATGGGAAGTTACTTTTTTAAAGTAATAAATTATAGTTATTTGTTACCGAGTCAAAAAAATAACAAGTTATGTTTATTGATTTTTAAAAGCAACTCGTTATTATTACCGTTATTTAAAAAGTAATTATTTGTCACTTTTTTATTACTTTCTTTGAAATCAGTTTAAAATAAGTACTAATTAATACCAGTTTAAAAAACTAGTTGAAAAAATGTACTTTAACAATATTTTTTGTTTAAATATTGATAAAGCAATACAACAATGACAATAGTTAGACGTTTTAATTTTATCTTAAAAACATAATTTTATAATTCCGAAACCTGTAAATTATGTGGCAAACTGAGATACATACGTTCAACATATACCTAAAAGTGTAAAATGGTTTCTGAAATAATATATTTCTCAGCTGTAGGGACGCTGTGACTTGACAGCTAAGTATTTCAGAAATTATTTTATACTCCTATGATATATATACATATTGTATATACAGGGTGTATTATTTTAATTGATGCATTAAAATATGTCTTGAATAGTGGATTTTAAAGAAAAATGTTTCAGACAAAAGTTATATGGTTTGGAGGGGGATATAAGATAATGCTAGTTTGACCTTGGAAAGTTGTTTGAAGGTCACGTATAAAGATCATCATCAATTTCTTAAATGGAATCCCATATATTTCATTGAATATTCTTGTAGCTTACCAAAAAGAGCTTTCCAAAACACTATAATTAAGTTTCATTTAAAATTTATTTTCATGAAGTACTTTTCGAGAAATCAAGGCGATTGGAAGTTGTATTTCTTATTTTTATTTTTACGTAGAAATGTAATTTTTAGTGTAAAAATAAAAATAAGAGGAACAATCTCAAATGATCTTAATTTTGACAAATATTATCCAAGTCATGATCCTGAACAACATTCAAAAGGTTTTAGCTGTCGATCGGACACCTTAGATAATGCTTAAAGCGGTGTTGTAACTTACAAGCCTTATAACTCAAAAAGTACTTAATGAAAAAAATTGAACTTAATTATAATGTTTTGGAAAGCTCTCGAGGTAAGTTACAAGAATATAAAATATATGGAATTCTATTTAAGAAATGACCTTTACGTGGCCTTCAAACAACTTTCCAAGGTCACCTTAATAGCACCATCTTATGTTCCCCTCCAAATCATATAACTTTTGTCTGAAACATTTTTCTCTAAAATTTAAGAGATATTTTAATGCGTCCATTAAGGGGGGAAACCACAGTAGAGCAAAACGAAAAAGTAAGTATATTTTCGGGAATTTTTTTTGGCTCAATGAAATGATCAATCAAAAATCTGTAAAATAAGCATTATAATATTATGAATGAAGTACAAATAAGAATTTTTTCATACATTTTTGGTACAAAATGACGGCTGTGCCGCACTTGTCCGATGGCGCCTATTTTTGAAGGAGGGACCATGGGCGGACATCTAGAGTCCTTAATTTTTGACCTGGAACAAAAAATGACAGTTTTTTAGATTCTATATATCAATAGTTATGGAAGTACGTAGGATTTTTTCGATATATTAATTTTTCGCAAAATGGTGCACGTTTTAAGGAAAACTTGCAAATTTAACAAAAAAAAACGCCATAAAATTGTTGATAAAAAAAAACCATGTAATATAAAAAAACCCTACGCATTTCCATAGAGAAAGGTATTCTGAATATACTGTCAAAATTTGAAACCGATCGGTAAAGATTTATTCGAGTTATGTGTCCGCTCAGTTTAAAAAAAGTGTCGAGAAAAATGCGTTTAAAGTTTTAAGTACTGTAAAATCATATAATATTTTTATATACCTCTAATCTGCGATGCCTGCGCCATACAATTGGCCTTCTTCATCTATCTCCTGCTCTTGTTTGGCCTTTCGAATTGTTTTCAGATCGATGCGAGCCTGTTTTGCGCCCTCACTCAAAGATCATTCCGCTTTCTGTATGCGTTTCTCATCCAAGTCCATGCATAGTTCGTGACTTTTTGGACCAATTTTCATGCCCATGACCTGGATTATATGTAAAATTGATATTAATCCGTCATTAAAAACACACGAAGCGATGTTCGCAGCAATGTCGATGATTCTTTTGCCGGAATTCATAGTTTTCGGAGCCATCGCCCACACTATCAAGTTGAAGCTCTCATTGCTGTTTTGAGTGAAACCCCCGATGCAGCGAGTGAGAAGATCATCTGTAGTGAGTTGTTCGTAAACTGGCTTAATTGCTTCATAAACTATATCAGACATTGATAATTTGTGCGTATAGGTAGCCAAAGTGTTAGAAGATTTCGCCCTTTGCCACGAGCACCATGAAATGAAAATGGATATTCCGAAATTTTTGCGGCACTCCATCTTTTGGTATGTTATTCTTAAGACCCTAAAGCACCTTATAAGCGAAAAAACATTTTTTCGATTTTTTCAAACTTTTACTGTGGTTTCCCCCCTTAATAATTCTTTTGTACATGTCTTATAATATCAAAAATAACTTTCGCCTCTTTCTATTAATTTAATTTTATTAATTGCGATTGTTTTGTACCTTTCTTTTATTATTTTCGACTGGATTGTACTTTTCTTATTATTTTTATTTATTCCGTTCGTTAATTTATTATTACAATTTGTACTTGCTAACAGAAACATGTTCGTTTTGCACATGCACAGTTCGGAGGAACACATTAGTGTTAACTACAATTGTTTATTTGATTTTCTCTCAATTTGGAGCGAGTTTTATAGTTGATATTGCATCCGTATGCGAATTTTAATTTCTATATTAGGTGTTGGAATTAATTCGTAGCGTTTTACAAGTGATGGGAAGTACTTTCATTAATGTATTTTTTAATGCTCATGTGAAATAAATAACATTCTTTCATTAAAAAACGCTACGAATTAATTCCAACACCTAATATATTTTATCTACGTTATATCCATTTTTATCTTGTCTTCATTGAAAATGATCCAACAGGGATCGAAACATTTGTTCTTGTTCACTTACTGACTGTTAAATTATATTTTACGTTTTTTTTTAATTTCATGACATTTTTTATTTCATTTTTTAACCGTTTAATGTAGATTGTTATTTTGTTGTTTGATTGTTTACGAAGGCTCGTAGCACTTTATTCTTTCATTTATTTAAATTTATTGAGCCTTATTATTTTTATAATTTTATTGTTATTATGCATTAGCAGTATTAATTCATTTTTTATGCAAAAAATTTATAAAAATAAAAAGAAGCTCAATCCTACCATCTCCACTATCTTAGATTATAGGAAGGATGTAAATTTATATAACATATATATGACATTATATGATAGCGAAAAACTTCGTGCCATCTATCATTACTCGTTTTTCTTCTTCAACGGGGGAGTGATGTTACAGCCTCAACTACAACTAGCATTTAAAGTAGCATTTAATCATGTAGTAATCCGAATTGCGTTAATATTTCGAAATATCGACCTAATTCAAATAACGTAAAAAACGCTTAATTCGCGATTGTGAATGAGTACGTTTTAGAATAATTGCGACAACTACACATGAATTCCATATAGTATCGCATAATTACAAGAGATTGCCAATCGATCGATCAGCATCGACCGCACTTGACAATGGAATCAGGGCAAGCTCCAATTAAGCTGATCAGCTCAGCATCTTAAAATAAGATATATACCCGCTTCTTGGCCTGAGAAAGGAAGAAGTCGAGTAAGCGCGGATACAATACAATATAAGTGAGAACGGCCGTGCACGATATCTTTCGGAAACGTGACACCCGAGCCGTGATAAAGTCGTTGACTTACGATAAATTGATCAACAAACAAGTTGTGTAGTAATAGTATAAATAGCAAGTTTTTTTATAAAAAAAACCATTAGTTCTGAGATTCTTTTAACCTCACGCTCTGAATCCTCGTTATTATCCCTACGAGGAATATAACAAGATATTGTTTAGATATTTTATTTCAAGAATATCAAAATTTTTATTTATAATTTCTTGTTTTTGAGGTAAAATAACATCTTTTTCTACATGAAATTTTTTTTCATACCTCGGCGACAGAATTGTGACACAGTGATGAGGATAACGTAAAATATTTTTAATTTTTCCAAGATGAGATTCAAAATAATACGCACTTAAATTTAGAGGACAATTCATATTTTTAACATCATCTACAACATGGAATAAATTACGAATATTTATATTATAATAAATCGTTTCCCGTATAAATCTTTAGCAACAGTAATAAAAATGTTCAAATGTTCTGTTGCGTATTCAATAAATTGATTATCTATTTTTGTAGATAATAAATGATATGCAATATGCAATAATAGGAAATAATTATATTTGAAGTCATCAAAGATATGTTCCAAAACAATTGGATCATAGTACAGCAAGAAGAATCTATATTCTGCTGCCTTATATTTCTCAAAATATTTAAGGCTCCTGACTATTCAGCCAAGAACTCTGCGTTGACAATGGCGGTGAACAGAATCGGATGGTGGTCTGGAGAAATCGGTAGCCACACATTTAAGCACGAGCCCATATGCTCGATTGCGACGCGCCGAGAGTGAACAAGACAGAGACTCCTTCTCATACTAATTACTTGTTTCAAGCGACCAAAAGTGCTTTCTTGGGAATCTCGGCCGCTCGGCGGCTCTAGGCAAGGGGCGGGGGCATACTAAATAACATATAAATTTTAATAAATTGTAGTAATAGTGTATCTCTTCCATTAATTCAGAATAATATAAATCATGTTAAAACGCAACAGTTTACGAGATATTTAATTGTTTACGATTTTTCATGCGCGTCATATAGTATACTTCTCCTTCATAAACTCGAAGAGAGACTTAGCAAGAATAGTTCAGTAAAAATAAAATTTTTATCGGAAAAAAATTATGAACCAGCATTTCTCTTCACGAAAGTCTCGAAAGGTCATCAAACAGGAAATGCATATGAGATTTGTGAAGAAAATATGCGAAAAAAATCGAATAGTTTCAAAAGCACGTTTTTCGCTTATAAAACGAAAGATATTGATTGTATGAAAAAAAAATCGGTATAAAAAAATGTAGGTATTTGAAATAATTACAAAATGAGACGTGAAACATTAAAATCGATCTATTAATTCAATTGAAAAAAAATGAAAACCTTTTGATGAAAAAGTCCTTTTTTCATTTGCTCGGAAAACTTAATTTCTTCATCTTTGCATAGTTGCACAGCAATTTATAGAGATGATTTTTCTTCTTCAAGAATTGCCCTATCACTTAATAACAAAACGATTTTTTGCAATTAAACTGTAGCAAATTGAGATGAAGTAAGAGAGAATTGGACACGCAAGTAGATTAATTCACACACACAATTCACACGAATAATTTTTATTCCACTTCACAACTATGAATACAAATATAACACAGACAGTCGTAATAAAATTACTGTTTTATAGATTAATTGAGTTTTACGTCTGGAGTCAATAACTCCGCAAGAATTTTACACTTTAGCGCGTAACTCTAAATTTCACGTTTTCAGATTTTGCGAAGTTAAGCGGCAAGAATTCGAGTCCGAGCCTGAGCGAACACGGAGAAAAAGCACACCGATTATAGAACGTATTCACACTGATAACTTTCTCGAAAAAGAGCTTAGAGAGGCTGTTTCCTCTCTTTTTATACTCGTGTACTTCTGGATTGTTCTCGAAAATGCGAGATTTGATTTGGAGGAAATGACGCCACAAAAGGAACAATCCAAAAGTATCGCGATTTTATTTTAACAATTTAGTTTAAATAATCGGATATAATGTGAGTTGTGCGTACTCAATTGGCCGCCCTCCACTAAGGGGCCCTCCATCTCGCGATTGGCGACTTTCGTAGGGAGTGTGGCGCGTAAAGCGTGATTCCCGTTGGTTGCGCCTCGTGATAATGCGTCACGCGTAACGTTATCGCGCGCGAAGCGCCATGTAACTTCGATCTCGATACCAATTATTGTCGTGATTGGGAATTAAGTTACGCCTCGCTCCAAAAACATAAACTATTATTACATATAAAACATCTTTAAAAAGTAGATATCTTCAAAAAAATGAAAATAATTTCGTTAATATGCATCGTATCAAAAGCCGTGTGAAGCATTTGAAATCTGACATTTTTCTACGAATTTAAAAGAAAAAGATTACCCTTCGATTATTAGGAGCCGAGATAACAATTTTTTTTCAAAAAATCACTGTGATTCTTGTTTTTAAGATTTCCGTCTGGCACCAATTTATCAAGGAAGAATTGATTTGTTGTTAAAAATCGAATTGTAACCATGAAATTTTTAGTTTAGAAAATTTCTCCTTTCTTGAATTTTTATTTTTTCCGTTTATTACTAAAAAATCATGTTTGAGTATGGAGTGCATGTCTGATTAACAAATTTAATGAAATGCAATAAAATTCACAAAAACAATTTTGTATGGTTGAATTTCGTACATTTAATTGTCCAATTGGACACTTTTTACAGCATGTTAAATAAAGAAACATAGCTAATGTGACTCAAATTTGTTAATCAGACATGCATTCCATACTCAAATGTGATTTTTTTAGTAATAAACCGAAAAAATAAAAATTCAAGAAACAAAAAACTAAAAATTTCATGGTTACAATTATTTTGCACATTTAGTTAATCTATTTGTATCTATTTTATATCTCGCTGCACAACCCCAGATTTAAAAAAATCAGGTTTCCACGTCAATTTATTGCTGAGAAAATGTAAATTTAGCAAATTTTAACGCACCAAATCAAATACGCGCAAATCGCCGAACGGATTGATCTTCCCCATTCGACTGCGCGTCGGTTTTCCTTCAGGGTTGTTTTGTTTAAAACATGTTTTAAAAATCAGATTAAATTAAACATGCTTTTTTTAAAACTTTAAAACAAATGTTTAAAATGTTATTTTTTTTTAATGTGTTTTTAATACTATTTAGTAGAGAAGAAGGTAATACATCTTACACGATTACTTGGTTAATAATGAATATTTAAACATATAAAAAATAAGAGCATAAAAAACCACAGCACAAGTTATAGTTTGTGATATTTAATTATTATTACATTAATTAAAACATTAAACGTTTCGGCCACAATCTGGCCATCTTCAGTAATTCAATAATATTCTTAAAAACGCAGAGTTACATCTAGTTGACATTAAATTCAACAGTCGGGAGTTGTAATTAAATAATCATGTTCTTTTCTATGTGAAGATGCTTCATACAATAATGTTACAACGCCAATTGTCATATCAAGAAAAGTGTAGAACAAGAATTTCCAGATTCTAATTTAAATAAAATTGTATATATTAATATCTCCTAGTCGTAATATAAAGAAATAGAGTCATTACTTGTTTTACAGCAAAAGAAACTAAACGATGAATCTCAAGTACTTCTTTTGCACAATTAGAATTTTGTCGTGACATTATGTGTTGTTATTTGTCCTATCATGTATTTTCCCACTATTTATATATCTGAGTCAACAGTTTAGAAAGTTCTAGAATTATTTATTAGAGGAAAGAGAGATTCTTCTTTAGAACAGGAAAATAAACATCAGGCAAACCTTCCGTGTCACTTTGCTTATTGATACCACTTGTTTGTCTTTTTATATGTATCATTTCCGAAATTCTTCTTTTCATTAACGATTGTTCTATATCTAAAATTCTTATATTATCCCAATCTAATTCATGCATCTCATTTAAATGGTGACGTGAAACCACCGAAATTTCGGAAGAAGGTTTTTTTATGTCGGCCTTATGTTCTTTAATCCGAGTTTTAATTTCCTTTTAGTTTGGCCAACATAAGACGATTCACAGTTTAAACAATTAATTTTATAAACTACTCCGCATTGGTCATCCTTAGGCAAAGAATCCTTTCCTGTCTTAATAAATGTATTCATTTTATAGGTTTATAAGCTATATTAAAACCATAAACATGTGAAAGTTTTTTGAATTTTTCAGAGACTTTGCCCAAGTATGGTATCGTGAAAAATTTTTTTGAAGTAACGTTAGAGTCACATTCATTATTAAATTCTTCGCGATTTTGATCTAAATTAGTTCTATTTTCCAATGTTTTAATTCTATTTTTTATTGTTGAAAATATGAACTTTAAAGGATAACCATTACTTAGAAACGTGTGAATCAGTTCAGAGATGTTTTTTTCATGAAATTTAGGATGGGATAAAAATAGAATTCTATCAAATTGCTCAATAATTACTCCCCTTTTATGTGCTAACGGATGATTCGAAAAATAATTTAAATATCTCCCAGAATTGGTAGGTTTTTTATAAATATCGAAGATGATATTTCCTTCTTGTCTCATTAATTTAACATCTAGGAAATTTATGCCGTTTTCATCGCCAAAGTCCACAGTAAATTTAAGCCTTTCATGATATGAGTTAAACAATTCTAGAACTCCTTCAACCTTTTCTTTATGTAAAACTAACAAAATATCATCCACATAACGAAAATAAAAAGATGAAATAATATTATTCGTGATAATAATTTCTTGTTCAAAATCTTGTAAAACTTGTTCGCCAGTATGGGGGACAAAGGAGAGCCCATTGGCATGCCAAAAATCTGTTTAAATATTTTATTATCAATACTAAAAAATGTGGAATTAATTATAATCATAATTGCTTTGATAAACTCATATAAAGGAATCGATTCTTATTCTCGACAAAATTCCACCTACGTTCAATGCTTTTTGATACTAATTCAGTCGGAATATTCGTGTACATGGAGAGTACACGTCTCCATGTAATAAATGATATAATACTAAAATTTTTTATCGATTGCTTTACCATTGAGTTTATTTACTAAGTCTAAGCTGTTTTTAACATGACTGAAATTTTTTATATTATTATGTCAATGATTTCTTTTAAGAAGGTCGCCAGTGGATAAAAAGCACTGTTAACACAACTGACAATTAATCTTTTGTCTCCACATTTTTTAGTTTTGATAATAAAATATTTAAACAGATTTTTGGCATGCTAATGGGTTCTCCTTTGTCTCCCATACTGGCGAACATAGTTTTACAAGATTTTGAACAAGAAATTATTATCACGAATAATATTATTTCATCTTTTTATTTTCGTTATGTGGATGATATTTTGTTAGTTTTACATAAAGAAAAGGTTGAAGGAGTTCTAGAATTGTTTAACTCATATCATGAAAGGCTTAAATTTACTGTGGACTTTGGCGATGAAAACGACATAAATTTCCTAGATGTTAAATTAATGAGACAAGAAGGAAATATCATCTTCGATATTTATAAAAAACCTACCAATTCTGGGAGATATTTAAATTATTTTTCGAATCATCCGTTAGCACATAAAAGGGGAGTAATTATTGGGCAATTTGATAGAATTCTATTTTTATCCCATCCTAAATTTCATGAAAAAAACATCTCTGAACTGATTCACACGTTTCTAAGTAATGGTTATCCTTTAAAGTTCATATTTTCAACAATAAAAAATAGAATTAAAACATTGGAAAATAGAACTAATTTAGATCAAAATCGCGAAGAATTTAATAATGAATGTGACTCTAACGTTAGTAGGAATAATAGGCGGGTTCTAACTCAGGTCCTCTGAGGGGAGCGCGGGGCGCGGGGATACTCATAAGCGCGGGGCAGTAAGCGCGGGGAGTACTGGTAGGCGCGGGGAAGGGAGGGGAGGTGCTGGAAGTCCCAGCGCTATCGATGTTTACGTCCCGGTGCTATCGATGTTTACTGATGTGTCGCCATGTGCGGTGTCACGTATTATTGGGACCGCCGCCACCCATCATCGCAGACGCTGCCACCACTGCCGCCACCCCCGCCACAGGCACCAGTGCCACCACCACCGCCGCGTCCCCAAATTAAAAAAAAATGATAGCCATCGTTTTTCTGTAAAACAAAAGCGTTACATTAGCATGTAACATATAAGAAGAGAAATTCACATATATAAATTTATGATACTTACAATTCCAGTCTTCCGGCTCCGGATCAGGCTCGTACGGTCGGAGACCAAATAACTCTGCTAGGAAGAAATCCCTTTCTTCCCACATGTCTATTTGATTCTCCCGGTCGCACTCTCTTTCATTTCTTTTCATTCGCCAAGTGGCTATATTAATAAAGCCTCTGATTTGAACAAAATATGGAGATACAGGCTGAGAAAAAAATGAATAAAATGAATTTAAAAGGAAAAAAGAAAAAATAGAAAATAAATCTATTTGTTATACTTACTGAGGGGATAATTTGCACCCCCACCTCGTCCCGTAATTGTAGCCAGACTTGCGGCTCGTTGTCGACCATAAGGTACTGAAAAGTAAAAAAAGATGCAAAATCATTAAAAAATGAAGCGCAAAAAATCACTAAAAAAAATGTTTGATAAAAAAAACAACTTACCCCTTCCATGGGATACTCGTATCTAATTCGAATTAGATCTCGTAAGTTGCTCATCGTTGAAAAAATAATCTAAAAAAATCGACAAAATTTTTTAAAAAATTCACAATATTATCACTTAATAAATAAACATATTCTACTATTTAGCGTAAATAGTAGAATACTTTTACACTTTGGGGGGAAAAAAAAATCACTCACGTTATATATTATCACGTTAACTTTTCACCAAAACTTTCACGTTAACTTTTTACCAAAACTTTCACTCGCATGCAAATTCAGCAAAAGACTGACGCTGAAAATCGATCTTCGGTGTGGTGTGGTATGGTCATGTACTTGGGACCACCGCTGCCGCAGACCCCCCGCATCCATCCTAAAGTGCTGTCATGTGGTATCATGTACTATTGGGACCGCAGCCTCCGCAGACCCTGCGTCTATACAAAAAAAGAAAAAAAATGTGTTTCAGGCAGTCACTGCGGAGTCCATCCCTAAATGCGTAGCAATATTATAACGCGAACAAGAAATATTAAAGAAAAAAAAGGAAGAAAAAAAACCTATATAATAAAAAAAAACCTATATAATAAAAAAATTCTTACCTTCTCCACACCCTCTCCCTCTCCGTCCTCCTCCTCATCCTCCGCTGAATTCTTAGTCCTCTTCCTCTTCCTCTTCTTCTTCCTCCACCGTCTTCTCATCCTTCTCTTCTTCCTCCACCGCCTTTTCCTCCTCCTCTTCTTCCTCCTCTTATTCCTCCTCTTATTCCTCCTCCTCTTCCTCCTCCTCCTCATCTTCCACTGAATTCTTATTCCTCTTCCTCTTCGTCCAAACCCTCATCGAAATTGTAGATGAGACAATTGAACACAATTCTATTAATGCTTACTCGCTTGAGATCGTCCGCCTCATCAGCAGCCTCGATAAGGCGATAGAACAGTCCTAATTCATCTACGCGTATTCGAGTGAGATCAATTATAATATTATTATGAATCTCCTCTAAGAAATAGGAGGAGACGCTCTCTTCTTCAGTTTCTCCTTCTTCCTCTTCCACTTCCTCTTCTTCCACTTCCTCTTCTTTCACTTCCTCTTCTTCTTCCACAGCCTCATCGAGATTGTCGAAGAGGTATTTGAGCGCAATTTTATTAACGCGCACATGCCTGAGATCGTCCACCTCATCAGCAATTTCAATGATCGATGTACGTGTAGTTGAGTGAGATCTATGATATCACTTTGACTCTCCTCTGAGAAAGAGGAGGAGGAGGAGGAGGAGGAGGAGGAGGAGGAAACGCTCTCCTCTTTAGTTTCTTCTTTCACTTTCTCTTTAGTTTCTTCTTCTACTTTCTCTTTCATTTCCTCTTCCTTCACAGCCTTATCGAGATTGTCGATGAGGTGTTTGAACGCAACTCTATTGATGCACACATGCCTGTGATCATCCACCTTGGCAATGAGGCGATTGAACACTCCTAATTGATCTATATTTAATTTAGTGAGATCAATGATATTATTCTCAATATCCTCTAAGAAAGAGGAGGAGGAGGAGGCAGTTTCCTCAACTTTTTGTTGTTTTTGCATGTTATAAAAACAACAAAAAAATTGCACAATAAAAAATTATCATTTCACTTATCACAGAAAATGTGCAACAATATTCTATCATTAACACTAAAATAGTAGAATATTGTTGCACATTGGGGGGACGTCTTGCGCGCGGAGAAAGCAGAACAAAGACTGACGTTGAGAATCGATCTTCGCCATTGAGAAGCGAGCCTGCCTAGGATCTATAGGGGTGGGAGGCAGTTGTATATAAAACACTTTAGATCATAAGTGCCGTCACGAAAAGTTATCGCTATAGCGCGTCGAGATATAGGATGAATGGATGGATAGATGGATGGGAAGTAAAGAAAGTACATATATATAATGATATGAACAAAAAAATTTTTTATTCACATATTATTACATCATTTCTTTTTTTTACGTATTAAAAACTAAAGCCAATAGCTCGCAATCGATGAGCTGATGTTTGTTAAAAATATCACTATCGCGTATAGCGTTTTTGGACGCGATGTTGGAGAATCGCGTATACTTGACATCAACTGTATCGACGAGTCGGGTTAATCGAACATTACATCGATACATTCGTCAAACTCAAACATACGTCGTAGCGTCGTTCCGGTCATCATCATGCGTACGGACGAAGAATTGAGACGTACGAGCGTAGCATCGTTCAGCATGCAAACGCTGACGGTTAACGGTCCAACACTTATAAAATTGTCTTTATATTCATTTCGCAGCATCTTGTAAACATTCCATCGCTGCTCGTAGAAACCTTTCCACGTTTCGAGAGACAGCAGCAGTTCATGTCCGCGATGATCTCCCAGGGCGATCTCCACGTAACTCGGTGGACCAACGTTGATTCCAATTTCCAAAAATTTATAGCCCGTAGTCGTCAGATCGTAACGTCTACCCAATAAACGCATCTTACGATGCTCCATGCTGTGTATATATACATAATGTTAAAAAAAACGTTTCTTTTGCATATAGAATGTTAAAACTTACATGTTACTGCAGTTCTTCTTCGTTTCGTACGATGAGTTGCTGTCTTCAGCGTAGTACATTTTTTTTTTCAATCGTTCGTACAAGCGAGTATCGCAAGACTAATTGCACCGCGTAAATTGCGATATATATAAAACTTCTAGAATCGAAGAGGGGATAACTCTCCCCTCTTTTTCTAAGAATTGCGAACTAACTCTCTCCTCTTTTTCTAAGAATTGCGAACCTGTTGCAACACGTTTTATCGAGTCTTTCTACGTTCTTTTTATTTTTTATTTTTTGTTCGCGAGTTTATCAATGCTTATACTTTATGATTTATATTTCGATGGCATCGATGACGTTGGTGATGAGCACGTTGGTGACTTTGACACCTTTTCTCCAGGATATTCCCAATATCTCGCTTTTTCCTTCGAAGGCGGTGGACTTGACGGACTTGGCGACAATGGACAGTACCCCTTTCGCTCGATTGATTTTCGACGTATATATTCCTTTATTCGGTCCATGTCTTAACGCTCGTAACTGAAGCTTACGATTGAATGAAAAAAAAGTCTAATATACTGCCTATATACATTGCATATATGTACTGTCAGATGTACTGTCTGATCGGACACGTTTTATCAAGTTTTATCTTTTTATGTATTTTTCTTTGTCACGAATTATACATACATTTATACATACATATGTTTATACATACATACATATGTACATACATATGTACTACGTACATACGTTTATACATACGTTTATACATTACAAAGGAAGGGAAAAGAAATACATAATAAATACGTTAACGTATTTTTATTTAAAAAATTCTTTTGCAACCACCAGTTATATATTTTCAATACATTTTGTAACGCGCAATTTTTAACATGTTGTCCACATCGTATAATATTAGTAACATCTAGATTAGATAAAGATTCCATGTCTTCGTAAACTGCGTCCAAGGCCTCGATGTACATACGTTCTCGCTCATCGTCCAGAAGCAGGTTCTGCAGCCACGTTCGTTTCTCGCGTCCCTTGACATACACGACAGCATCGTCTTCAAATACAGCCATCGTAATTAGACGTTTCGCCTCGTTGTACGGGATCGTCCCGTCCTTCCATTGCAATCCATGGTGATAAGCAATCAACCAGGAGGCGCAAGACCTGTCGGATCTTGGTATGGGGCTCGTAAAAATGTAATGCGTGAGAACGGTCCCCTGTTTCAACACCGCTACTTTCTTCACGATAAATTTCTTGTTAACGATGAATCCTTGCAGATCTACGAACGTTGGCACGAGCATGTTGTCGAGAAGACTGTGGTCGATTGTGGTCGATTGCGACGTATCGTAGATCTTATATCATATCAGAGGTGCATCTTAGGTGATTTTGCGCACAACATTGTTCAATGGATTATACTGAACCACGCGATCGTGTATGATGAGACAATAGGCTGTTGTATTTGCGGGTACATCCTCTTTACATTCAAAGTTTAATCGTATGTCCACGGTGCCACTCTTGACTGATTCGTTCTGTCGAGAGCAATCGATGATCACGAATGGACCATTACGTAAAAAAGTTGTAAAGGTGAGACTCGGCTCGAGATACTCGTATCCGTAGTAGCCCTTGCAGAAACGCGCGTACAAGTCGTACAGAATCGCACAACTGTTTTTGTCAAAATCCAGATTCAAGTCATCGTACGGATAACATTCCGAATTCAGGTAAAGTTTCGCATTGGTTAATTTGCAGTCGTCGAATCGACTTACATCCTCGGACATGACGTTTTTTCGACCTGTTTACATAGCGAAAATAACGTAGCGCGGCTTCTCAAGCTGAGTAGCCGTCTTGATGGCCCACGAATGCTTGGTTGTGCTCTGCAAGAGCGGAAATTCGTACAGATCCCACGAACGAAAAGCCATGCTCAGATATCGTCCGCTCTCCAAAGCGCGCAGCATCGACAGCTTATTTATCTCGCTCAATAACACGTGCGGCATTCGCCACTCTACTTTGAATAATTCGAGCGTTGGCTCTACCGCCGGATCTCCCGTCAGACAATTGTTGTCGTTGCGCGCTCGTATTAAAATCAACTCGTGACGAGCATTGATCACCACGCGTTTGTAATCTTCGCAAAATCCCAGCAGTACGTAGAGCGGTACACAGAAATTAAAGCTGCAGTAGTCTGCGCATCCCAGCCGGCATTCCGTAGAATCACGCTTCTGTCGGATGACACTGTTACATAGTTTTTGAGCGTGCTAGTTATAGCCACATTTCTATTACGGTCACTCTCCACACCATTGAGTTTATATCGAATCTCATCGAATATGAACGCGACGCAATTATTTCCCAATGTCACATGAGCACCCTGGACCACTTTGTTCTTCGTCAGTTTTCCCTCGACATATAGAAAGCTTTCGTACGGCAGTGAATACAGATCCTGTTGCTGTATGGGTATTCTTATTTCGTCGCTGTACCCAAACGTGGTGTTGGCGAACGGGTTGTACGTGTGAGTCTCAATCTTGACGATGCGATCATCGAAGATCGGCTCGTCTTTAATGTTTAAGATATCAGTCATCTCAAATGTTGCGCACCGCGAATCCCAAAGACTTTAAAAATGTAACGTTCGTCGCGTTGAGTTTCTTCTTCCTGATGCAGCTGGATGAGCGAGCGTTCACCGACCTTGTAAAGGATACGTTATCTCTCTGCGTACGCTCCGTTCCGTTCAGCACGAGCATTTCACGCTCACGTTATTACTGTCGCCGTCGTACGTGCAATCTAACGGTGATCTCTTCTCCTCGAAAATCGAGCAATCGTCCGTTTTGATCGACGATGCGTATCGTTAGATCTGTAATGCTCCGTGCGATGATCGGCAGGTAAATGATTTGCGTCGGCCTCTCCGATATCTTATATCCTGGCGCCACGCTCGGCGAAAATTCATGTATCGTGTGCACGCTTTTGCCGTTGCTGTATGCACCCGCGGTCACGTTGCACTCTACGCGGATAACGTTTACATTCATTATGTTGATCGACACGTCCGATTCGTGCCACCTTCGCGGCTGCAGTATACGCTTCGACGAGAATCCCAGCAGCGTCCAATGCTGTTGGACTTGTCAAAGTTTATTCTGTACGTACATCTAATCTCACATTTCATCGTGTTGTAGTTTGCGCGGAGCGTAATCGGGTATTCTTCATCCTCATCATTATCATCATCATCAGTGTTATTGTTATTGTCATCACCCACTACATCAACGGTTTCAAGTGCGTCGCGGTGCGGACGTTTTCGTAAAATCGCGCGTTTCAGAAATTCATTTATATCTCGCACTTCGTACGAACCCTCGGGAATTGTAATTTCCACGTCGTCTTTGGTGGTGAAATAAAATTTGTTGTTCGATTCGTTCACGTTCGATATCGTGTGATAAGTCTCAAAAATCGCCAAACCGAGCTCGTAATCTCCGTCACTCAAATCTATGGCGGGGAAGTAATTCGCCGCGAGGACGATGCTCTTTCCGCTCAGCGTAAGCGTCAACGACATGATGGAAAAAGCGTTCGACTAATACTAAGATTTCACAGCACCTCGTCGAGCTTTTTTAAATTCACGCGCGTCTACCGTTTGCAGAAACCGCAGACACATCTGTCCGCAGAAACTCTGATCGTATGTCTGATAAGACGTGCGATTGCGCCATAGCGTCGTTCTCGAAATATCGCACCAGTTCCTTACGTGGTCGAAGATTACCGAAACTGTCAAAATACATGACGCGATTGTTCCTCTTCGCGTACGCTATCCAGTGAGTACCAGGCCCCGTCGCATCGTCCAGATTCACGATACCGCTTTCGTTTCGGCGCACACCGCTCGTCGGTAACGCGTTACGCATGAAAACGCCTCTAAAGTATGGTACACGCATACGTCTCGCGAGCTCGTTCAATTGTACATTGGTAGTTGCGCCAGACGGCATTTTTATCGTCTTTTTGACGTTTTTTTTTTCTTTGCAGCTACGCCCTGTCCATGTTTGTATGGACCGAGATACAGTCCGCGTCCATATTTGTATGGAGCGAGATACAGTCCGCGACCCTGTTCCATCGCGCGATCGTGACGTTGCAGCTCTTCGAGCTGACGTCGCGCGGTTTTGCTATCGTTTACCGCTTTCGCCACGCTGGCTGCTCCGCCGATCAAGGACCCAACGCACCGCCTCGTTTCGCCGTCGGAAGTATCCGCTTTTTCGTCGCCTTTTTTTTCGTCGTTTTCTTCTTCGGTTTCATGCCCATGCCGATCTTGGTCTTGGCTTTCATCGCTGCCCAGACGGCAGCTGCGGCGGCTCTCTCGCTCAGAGCCGAATCTCTCGCGATGACGCGTCCTAGCGCTTTATCGGCGAGTACCTTGTCCGCCGTGTGTCTATCGGTGAGATCGTTGCTTCGAGAATACGTAATGTCGTGTTCTCGGCACGCCGCGTCCAGCGGATTTATGCCCGCGTCACCTCTGGTTAATCGTTTCGTAAGTTGAGTGCCCGGACCGCAAAACTGATAACCCGGAATATGTAACTCGAAAGGAAGCGCGTTTATCGCTCGATTTAGCAGACTGCCGCGCGACGCCGACATTCGCTACAATCCTTTATCTTCGGTGTAGGGCCGTCGATATGCGTCCGCTGCCACGGCTGATTGTAATGTTCGTCGCAGCGACGATAAGTTCGAACCTCCGAATCTGCCTTCACGTGTTCCGGAAGCTTGTCCCAGACGTGTTCGATGTATTCACCGTACACGCGTAAGAGTACGACCTTATATATATTGTAACTGCTCGGATCTCGAATATCGGAAGGATGACACAGCGCGAGATACATTTTGCTACTGCGCGATTCGCGGATTCGCGCACCTTTAAATAATCGTTTGAGAGCGCGTAATCTTTAGTGTGAGCATGAAATTCGTGCTGCAACCGTTGACGATACGTGTCACAAACTGTGACGTGAAATCGCAAATGATGGGAGGCAGTGCGGAGAAGCGCAAGCACGGCGAAATGCTGCCGAGTACTATACGCGCGATCATTTGCGGCCCGTCGAATTGTGGTAAAACCAACGTTCTTATAAGTTTGCTCGAGAGTCCAAATGGCGTACGTTTCGAGAACGTGTACGTCTACTCGAAATCACTGCAACAGCCAAAGTATCGATATCTCGAAAATTTACATCTATCGATGAAATCGGCTACTTTACCTTTTCCAACAATAGCGACATCGTTCCACCGAACGAGGCGCGCCCAAATTCTATTTTTATCTTTGATGACGTGGCATGCGACAAGCAGGATGGGGTGAGAGAATATTTTTCGATGGGTCGCCACGCGAACGTTGACTGCTTCTATCTTTGTCAGACGTACGCGAGGATACCTAAACATCTGATACGTGACAACGCGAACCTGCTGATCCTGTTCAAACAGGATTGTACCAACTTGAAACACGTTTACAATGATCACGTGAACACCGACATGTCTTACGACGAATTTTGCACGTTGTGCAGTGACTGTTGGCAAAAAAAATGAATTTTTAGTAATAGACAAGGATAGTGCACTTAAAGACGGGAGATACAGAAAGGGATTTAACGAGTTCGCAATACTGTAACGTAACTAGTCGTTGTTGATACTTCGCCAGAGACGAATATGGCTGATGTGCGCGAGCGTGAAAAAATCGCGAGAGAGATCGAGAAGACGAGCGAGTCGATCCGCAAGAAACATCGCGCTCTGAAAACCGGTAGAATCGAGGAAGACATGGCACTGGACAGACATTTTAAGCCTATTATCAAACCGCTGCGACAAATCGTTAACAGCCCCGGTGTGCACGCGATAAAGAGACAGTCGCGCGACGATGACGCAGCGTCTGCCTCCAAACGCGAGAGGAAGGAAGAAGAAGAGAAGGAGGAGGAAGAGGGAGAGAAAGAGAGTGAGACGTTCGAGCGTTCCGCGATTTCGGATAAATCCGATGATCGATCGCACGATCGTGTACAGCCGATAACCTCCACTCCGCGTACGATGATCGTACCAACGATAGAATCGTTGGATAACGTTTTCGAAACGACGGACGACTCGCTAGCAACAAAGGTTCAAAATCAGTTGCAAACGTCGGAAGGTCGAGAGGCGTTGCAAGCCGGCTTGGGTCCGCTGGGTCAAAAGTACGTCGAGGCTGTCCTGAGGGGAGCGTGAGATAAACAGAAGAGTGGTATAGATTATGTATACGGCGTTTACCTACACAAGGATGGATTGATGTTTGGCAATAAACGTTTCGACGTGGATGATGCTGACAACATAATTATCGACGGCGTACGATACGCCGGTTCACCCGGTCTTTACGAGTTAATTTTCAAGAGAATTCCCGACGATCTCCTTTACACGGAAGACGATATGAACAAATACAAGAGCATGCTGCTGGCAACAAATGCGCACAAACACAAGCATCATTCGCAGGGCCGATTATTGAGCAACAGGGGATACAAGTACAAATACGTAATCGCGTCGTTGATGTCGATCACACCCAAGAAACAGAAGAAGAAATCTGGAAAGGGATTACCTCACGCAATGACATTAAATGACAATGCGATCGATTACGTGCACTGGGACGATCCCAACGAGCTGGTGGATCGTCTACGATTGCTCGACGCTTCGCACCGAGCGGGCAACAACGCTCACGACAACGAGATGCTGTCGATTATCGAAGAACTTCGCGAAGCCGGTCTTATTATAAATTAAATTGTGTATCGACGAAACGAGTCAGTCGAATGGCGTCAGCGACAAAAAATACTTTTGGTCTTTGTTTGAGATAGGTAATTCAAAAAAAAAGGTAAGAATTCCTTCGGTCGACCGACAGTAATTGTTATTGAACGCACGCACAAGGCGAGCTCGTGATTTCATCTCGAGCCTGACTTTAAGCCTCATCAAAGTCAGAGATTCATTGTTCTGTAGTCTTTTCAAAACAATTCGGTACACGCAAACAGGCACCGGCAACGGACCATCGAAAGTTCTAGAACAATTCAATTCGCGCACGCGAGCGCCGCGCTCCGACGAATACGTCACGCGCTGTCACCAATCCCGCACACGGATTTTCTGTCGCGCATGACTGTTACGTTGAACGTCGCTAGATAAGAATCGAATGCGCCAATCAATTTTGTACAACCAATGCCACGTGATAATTACGATTGTGGCAAAATTTAATTGGATTTCTCCCAAGAAGAAAGCCCGGACCGGAAGTAATAAATGCTTCGATCTCGCCGGTCCTCAAGGCAGATTGCGCAGATTGCTTACATAGTTTACACCGCTTAAACCGTTTACACCGCTTAGAATTCTTAGACTTAGTTCTTATTTCTAAAAGTTCTTCGAGTTCTTAGAATCATAGTCTCGCTACTATACTGCTTCGTTAAATCGCCGTGCTAACCGCTTAGTGAAATCGCGATAAAACGAATCTTTCCGAGAAAATCGCCGAGATTTTCCATCACCGCGATTCCGAATACAATTTTGGAAAAGGTGACTGCATTTGATATTTTGTTAATCTAATATTTAATTAATTATATTTTTTGACTCTGTAACTGATTATATTAAAGAAAATTCTTTTGTTAAATTAAATGAAACGGAGTTCTCTTCACTGTCGTGCATCACATCACCTTGTGCCGTTCTCTCACTCGAATCTTTCCGCGCAGTGCATTCCCGCACAGTCTTTGTATTACACATCGAATCACGAAAAAGAAATCCAGCGAAAAGAAAAAAATTAGCTCGGAGAGACATCGACTCGTCGAGGAATTGCACGCTCCGGCGAGAAGAAATTTTCCACGAAGACGCGTCATAGTTCGAGGATATGACGATTTATGGCAGGCTGATATTGTCGAGATGCATCCGTACTCGAGTTTCAACAGAGGCCACCACTACATATTCACCGTCATCGATGTGTTGAGCAAGTATGCGTGGGCCGTACCGCTCAAGAGCAAGGGTGGAAGCGAGACGGCTGATGCTATTGTTGAGATAATTCGAGCAAGTGGAAGATGTCCTAAAAATTTACAAACGGATATGGGGAAGGAGTTTTACAACGTTGGTGTGCAGAAAATCTTGAAAAAACACAACGTTAATCACTATTCCACGTATTCGACATTGAAAGCGTCGGTAGTCGAGCGGTTCAATCGTACGCTTAAAAGTGACATGTGGAAGATGTTTACACTCAACGGCAATTACAAGTGGATCGACGAGCTGCCGCGTCTCGTATCAGATTACAATGCATCGCACTATCGGCATGCGACCCGCCAATGTAACTCCCGCGATCGCCGAAAGACTCTTGGACACGGTGTACAGCGTGATAAAAATCGCTGGTCCAGCAAAATTCAAAGTTGGCGATTCGGTACGCGTGAGCAAGTACAAGACGATTTTTGAGAAGGGTTATACACCAAATTGGACCACCGAGGTGTTTATGATCGTTAAAGTGCAGCGTACCAATCCCGTAACCTATCTACTCGAAGACTATCGCGGAAAATCCATCGCTGGTGCGTTCTACGAGCACGAGTTGCATCGCGCTACTCATCCGGACGTGTATCTCGTGGAGAAAGTACTGCGCAGGAAGGGAGACAAGGTGTACGTCAAGTGGCTGGGATTCGATGGATCGCACAATTCATGGATACACAAAAACAATGTCATTTGATAAAATTTTTTTTTCGCATATTTTTTCTACATGTAAAAAAATATATCAATATAAGTATATAAAAAATATAAGTATTATATATAAACGTTTTTTTTTTATTACTTCCCATTCATCATCATCATCTTCGTTTTGGAGTATACAAAATGTATAATTATTTATAACAATTTATGTATGGAGCAGCATAAATGATAAAAAACATAACACATAAAATAAGTAAAGTAAATTAGAATACTAGTATATATATATAATACGTATATAAATGTTAAAAACATGCGATATGTATTATATGAAAGTACAATAATCGTAATACATAAAAAATAATACTTGTATAAATGTAAAAAAAGTGTAAAGTACAATAGTAATATATATAATAGCAACATATAATATACACAATACATATATTGTATTACAAAGGTATCCGCCAATGTCCCCATGGTAACGTCTCCGTCGAGTCCGGTACGACGTATCGTTTGTCGTCGTATGGACTCAGAGCGATTTTCGATTCGGATATCGTGTACACCTCGTGTAATTTAGATCGTATACACGATTGACGGCGAGTCATTTCAATTTCTTCGTTCAAACATCGCGTGTAATCGTCGAACGTTATCGTTCGCGCTACGACGTTATTCTTTACGCCTTTCGCCTTTTTAATGTCCTTCTTGCCATCCACTCTCGCCGCGTACATCTTCGCTCTAAGTCCAACAAATTCGGTCATTAATACACCGTTGTTTTCATCCTTCATCAGGCCGAGTACTTTTTTGTTCGCGAGAGGCATATCGTACACGTTGTCTGCAGAATAATCGCTCGTGTCGAATCTAGCGATATCACGTTTCATAGTCTCGTAAACATTGTCGCATTCTATATAGTAAATGAGACTATCCGTGTCGGTATACATGATCTTGCATTTGTCGCGATACATCGGTGACATGTACTCGTGATGAAATTCGTACAAACAGACTTTCGATATGTCAAGTATGCACATACTCATGTAAATCGGCTTGTTGAATTTTACCTCGAGTTTGCGCATTTCGACTGCAATCAAATTTTCCGCAAAGACGCTGCGGCTGTGAAAATTCGGTTTCGCGATCATTGCCTCCGCGCCGTACCGTCCGTCCCATTTTGTTATTAATTTGACATCAACGTGGTTGCGCACATTCTCCATAGTTTTGCCGAATACTGCGTTGTTCATTAGTTTATATAAATTTTTTTCGAAATCATTTTTCGCGGACGTTCTAAATTGTGTATTGAGTTTAATATAATCGTGAAGCCATGGAGATTGCGCGAATTGTAATACTCGATGGATCTTTGTTACGCGAAGACCGTGACGAGTACATTGCTGCAGGTTGCGGTAATGGATGACGTAACGCTGTTTATCGTACAACGTCACTAGAAGTTTATCTTCGCGCTTGCCAGGCGGTTTATCGCGCGTTGGACAGAAAGGTAGGTCAGTGTGTCGGTCGTGTAGATGCTGCGGATATTCGAGATCAACCTCGAGAATATAACCGGTAGGTGAATCCGAAGCGATCGCGCTCACGTCAAAGTTCGCAACGTCTTCGACCCACCGAAATTCGGTGTATGGTAAAGGTTGACACATCGCTCACCCGTACAGATTATTCACATCGTAGTACATCAAGTACGAGGACGGTTTCGACGGATCGAACGAACACATGTACTTGTTATTAGCCTGCGCGTATCTGCCGGAGCATTGACTGAGGCCACCGCGTATACCGCGCTCGATGAACATGACCATATCGATGTCGGTGAGTAACTCGAATCTTATACGCGTATGTTTTAGCATCGCGTCCCACGTGAAACCTGGCAATGTATAGTAATGCGCGGGATCGAGACAGTAACTCGCGATGCAGCTATTGCGGAAATTTTCGAAAATGTCTGCTAATAACAAGACATCAGTTTTCAAGTACAGATCACTGTACTCGCCGAGCGTTCGAATGGAGAATCGCTTCCAGATGTTCGCGGCGTGAGCGTAATCGCTCTCGGATACTGTATCGCCTGTCAACGAACTGAAAAATAATTCGTGCGGTGGTAAGCGCGTGTCCTGCAATTTTTCAACACAATCAATGTACTCGTACGGAAAGACACCTTTTCGTGTGAGTAATTCAAATTCTTCATCCGATAATGTTGGAAATTCGGAACGTACAATTTTTAATTTATCTTTATCGAGATACGACGCCAATTTATCAAGGCTTGCATTTAAAAATTTGAAAGAATCAATGAATCTTAATTTTATGCATTTTTTCTGAAAATTCTTTTCATTTGCGTCTTTGGTGCTATCGACATGTTTAGTGAATGAAATATATTTTTCTTTAGTTATCGGTAGTATATCTACATGTCTATCGTACGCGGCAGCAATTTCCTTAATTATAAAATGTGCGTCGTAGTCCGATAAATTGTGAAAAACGATCGGAATATAAAATGAATTTTTATAATTTAAATTACAATTCGAATGCGCTGGACCATGATATCTACCGGTGAGATGACAATGATCGCGGACCCTCGTATCGTCCGGCGCGAACGGTTTCTCACAAATATGACAACGCGTCGCGCTACGGTATGCCTCCAATTGTTCTTTCAATAACGTTTCCATGGGTACGTTGGCGGATACTATATTTTTCACTCGATGCGCCAAATCGTTGAGTTGTCGCGCGAACCATGCTATACAGTCTTCATCGCGATGGAAGTGATACGACGATAACGCGTCATCGTACGCACATCGCACGTAGTAGCCTATGCTAAACGCGTCATGCTGTTGATACGCGTACGATGATGCGTCTTCCTTGTCAGATTTCGTCTTGCGTAAGACGCATTCCAGATCGGCGTAGACGATGAACGGCACTCGTTCTCGATTGTTATAGTTGTCGAATTCGAGCCACCTGTCGTCCTCGCTCGGCAGTCGGATAGCGAAGTCGTTCATCTTCTCGCAATCCATTACGTGCGACTGCAATTTTTCGTTGGCACTGAAATAGTGCAAGCATCTGAAAAAAGAAAAAATTATAACTATTATCATTATTTTATTAGTAAGATGAAAAATTATAATAATTTTTTTTCATGTATACTTACCGATCGCAGAAAAATTTCCTGTTCTTTTTCCCACTAATCTGCGAGCTCACGAGACGGGATAGGTTTTTTATCCACGCAAAATGTCCAACACCGTTGCGTGGATCTTGCACGTACAACACGTTGACGTGTTTCTTCTTCTTTTCATTGGTGAGTCGCAGAGGAAGAATCTGTTTATTCTCGATGCCGTACACATTGATCGACACCGCGTTTAACCGTTCAAATTTATAAATATCTTTTAAAGTCACTGGAAACTCAATGTTTGCGAGATTCAGTACTATCGTATAATGCGGATACGACGATTCCCGATCCATATTCTTTTCAGCCGGATACAGCGCGGCGACCACCGACCACGCGAAGTACGCATTGTCCGTTGAACGTACACTGATCACCGCTCGTTTCGTCGCTATTTCTCGTGGCACTTTGATGTGACATCCCGCGTGCATTGGATTATGCTTATTCACATTCACTATCAAATTGAGGATTCGCGACAATGCCCATCCGCTGTCACGTTCTTGGAATTCTTCGAGCGATGCTAGGATAGGCTCGATGACACGCTGCTCGTACCACTCGCGCAAATCGGTGTATCGATATATCTCGTTGTTCTTTGTAATTATGCTCTTATGAGCACGTTTATCCTTCGTCGCGAATTCACCGTTGAACGCGGTGTTCACTTTTACGCTACCGTGTCTTTCTACAGCGTCTCGTACACGCTCGAACACTATTTCTCTCGCATCTTCCAAAAACCGCCGCGGCTCAATGTGATTAGAGTTTATCACAGCACCTGTCGATATACGGCTTTCAAACGCGGCGTCGATCTCTCGCCAGACGAGAGATCTTTCGTCGCGACTCGCGTACTCGCCACTCGCGTACTCGCCACTCGCGTACTCACCACCAACGTGCACGAAACGTCGCTTCAATTCCAACTTTGCATCCGCGAGTCGCGCGATTCTCGTTACCGCAGATTGTCTGTATCCAATGGTGAGACGCGGACGCTTGGCACGACAAAGTTCTTCGAGCTGCTCGATGCATTCGTCGCATCGTTGCAGCCATGAGAAACACTCCACCAGAGTAGCGACCTGGCTGCACTGTTCCAACAGTTCGCGTTCTACTCGCTCGTAGTTTTCCATGTTTTTTTAATGTGTGCAAAGTGGACACATGCTGCATGAGAATATAATGTACAAAGGTAGTCTGCAATTGGTGCACGACCAACCGTCTAGCCTACCGAAAGAACCGGTCTCATGCACCCTGACGTGATACATTCCTCCATCGTTAATGTCAGCTATACGAATCATGCATGATGTGCATACGGTTAAAAAACCACCTGTTGTATAATAATTGTGGATCACACAGTGCTTAGTACGGGCATTCAATATACGAATTTCTGGAGACGACACGAATTTTTCTACGTGATCCATTTCATATTCGCTCATATCACTAGTACATCCACTATCGTCGGACAGTACTTCTTCGTCGGACGACTCTTGGTTCATTATATTCTCAAAGTCTATTTCCACTTCATCTAACACTTCGTCTCTAATATTCGCGAACTGTTCCTCATCCACATTTCTAATATATTCTGCTACGTCGACTCTGTCCTCAATGTTACCGATATTCTCGAACTCTACATCGTCCATTATGTCCTCAAATTCTATTTCCAATGCTTCAAATAACTTGTCTGCATTTACATCATCCATGTCTTCAACGTCTGCATGATATCAGCCATACTTTTCACATTACACTTATTGCGATTCGGTAATTTTTAAAAACGTCAACTGAGATGCCGCGCGCTTATGACCCATTATATATTCTACTTGCGACTTCTTTGTCCCTTTGTCTACCCTCCCTATTGAGTTGCAGCATCGGCGATGTGTCACCGATCTCTTCTTACAAAAATATCGTTATCAGTTTCTCTCTTAACGCATCGCGATGTGTTACCTGATCTCACGGTTCTTCCTAGATAAATATCATTATCAACTTTTCTTACTTTGAAAGAAAGAACTGTGAGAATGCAGTATGATTTCATTATCATCATCTATCCCTCATTGAAGGCGCTTTATGTAGCAGCCGATACATCGATGATGTGCCACCGATCTTCTAGACAAACCACGTTATAGTGGACGCATTTTTGGGGTGAGTGTTGGGGCGGTGATCTCACAACGCATTTTTTTTTGTTTTTTGGGATAGACGCGGGGTCCGCGGCGACAGTTCGAAACGCACTTAGGGTGGACGCGGGGTCCGCGGCGGCGGTGGTGGCACTGATGCCTGCGGCGGGGTGGCGGCGGTGGCGGCAGCGTCTGCGGTGATGGGTGGCGGCGGTCCCAATAATACGTGACACCATAACATAGCGATACGTATCATCAGTAAACACTGATAGCGCCGGGACTTCCCGCGCCTCCCCCTCCCTTCCCCGCGCCTACCAGTACCCCCCGCGCCCCTCAGAGGACTTGAGTTAGAACCCGCCTATTATTCCTACTAACGTTACTTCAAAAAAATTTTTCACGATATTATACTTGGGCAAAGTCTCTGAAAAATTCAAAAAACTTTCACATGTTTATGGTTTTAATATAGCTTATAAACCTATAAAATGAATACATTTATTAAGACAGGAAAGGATTCTTTGCCTAAGGATGACCAATGCGGAGTAGTTTATAAAATTAATTGTTTAAACTGTGAATCGTCTTATGTTGGCCAAACTAAAAGGAAATTAAAAACTCGGATTAAAGAACATAAGGCCGACATAAAAAAACCTTCTTCCGAAATTTCGGTGGTTTCACGTCACCATTTGAATGAGATGCATGAATTAGATTGGGATAATATAAGAATTTTAGATATAGAACAATCGTTAATGAAAAGAAGAATTTCGGAAATGATACATATAAAAAGACAAACAAGTGGTATCAATAAGCAAAGTGACACGGAAGGTTTGCCTGATGTTTATTTTCCTGTTCTAAAGAAGGATCTTTCTTTCCTCTAATAAATAATTCTAGAACTTTCTAAACTGTTGACTCAGATATATAAATAGTGGGAAAATACATGATAGGACAAATAACAACACATAATGTCACGACAAAATTCTAATTGTGCAAAAGAAGTACTTGAGATTCATCGTTTAGTTTCTTTTGCTGTAAAACAAGTAATGACTCTATTTCTTTATATTACGACTAGGAGATATTAATATATACAATTTTATTTAAATTAGAATCTGGAAATTCTTGTTCTACACTTTTCTTGATATGACAACTGGCGTTGTAACATTATTGTATGAAGCATCTTCACATAGAAAAGAACATGATTATTTAATTACAACTCCCGACTGTTGAATTTAATGTCAACTAGATGTAACTCTGCGTTTTTAAGAATATTATTGAATTACTGAAGATGGCCAGATTGTGGCCGAAACGTTTAATGTTTTAATTAATGTAATAATAATTAAATATCACAAACTATAACTTGTGCTGTGGTTTTTTATGCTCTTATTTTTTATATGTTTTAATATTATAATCATGTTAATTTTCAAGATATATGAATATTTAAATTTAAAACTTGACAATTACATTCATTAAAATGTTGTTCAATCGATTCTGGACTAAAAATTATGAAATACTTATTATTTAAGACACTATTAATAAAAATGTGACAACATTGCATAATGGCGAATCGAAGAGAAACCATGGATGATAATGTAGCCTTCCACAAAAATAGTCTTAAGAAGTTTTGTTTAGATAACAGTAGTTTAGTTATAAAATTAACAAAATAGTAGAGTGTATTGCAGAACATATGCATGTATACAAATGTGTATACATACACATGTATACATATAACTTTATGTATACAGGGTATTTGGAAAATAATGATAAATCTTTCGCATAGGGGCAGAATGGATTAAACTGAAAAGAAAAGTCCTATATCATTTTGTAATTTTCGCAATAATTAACAAGATATTAATTGCTAAAAATTGCCGGAATTGATCTTTAATAAAAATATAAATTGGTCTTTAATTTTTTATTCTAATACTATCAACTTTACAAAAAAACTGCAAGAGACAACAATTGTTAATTTTTTTTTCATAGAGCTCTAAGAATTAGTTTAAAATTTTTTTAGAATTTTTTAATACCGTATTTTTTTATATTGGTAAAAATGCAATACTAAAAAGTTGATTAAAAATTCCGAAAAAATTCGTAGAGTTCTATGAGAAGAAAATATTATAAAACAATTTTTGTTTTTCGCAGTTTGTCTATAAAATTGATAGTATTTGAGTAAAAATTATGAAAGACCAATTTTTGTCAATTTTTAGCAATTATTATCTTGTTAACTATTACGAAAATTGCAAAATGGTAGAGTATTTTTCTTCTCAATTTAGTCCATTCTGTCGCTAAGCGAAAGATTTATTATTATTTTCCAAACTTGTATATACTCAGCTTGGCAGCCTATAAAAATCTATAGTAACGTAAATTATGGATTAATATTAGGACTACAATTAGTTCAAGGAATAATTATTTTGAAATAAAAATCTCAAAAAAGAAGTCATGAGTAATCAGTACGCATTAAGAACCACATTAGCAAAATGCCATGATATTATTTAAATTTGCATAACTTAAAATATATACAGTCAAATAAAATGTTAAATAGCAAACAAATTACATTCAAATATACATATATATTTATATAATAATACGCTCAAATTTAAAAAAAATGATGAAATAGGTGTAATTAAATACTAAAATACCTCAGAAATATTTCAAAATACTGGAAAGTAAAAATGCGTTATAATAAAATATAATAAATATTTAAAAGGTTTCTTTTGTTTTAAACATCATTTTTTTCTAAAGCTACTTAAAACATATATAAAACATTAAAAACATGTTTTAAACAAAAAATACTTATTGTTTTGTTTTTTTTTAAACATGTTTTTTTTATCAACCCTGCTTCCTTTACTCCACCCAGCGCACTGGGTTCGCTCGCATTCTTCAACTTTCCAATGGTTTTAAACAAATTTTTTCGGCAGCAAAAAATTCGAAAATTTTTCAACAACAAATTCAATTTTTCCTTGACAAATTGGTGCCAGATGGAACTCTTAAAACTAAAAACTAGAATCACAGTGATTTAAAAAAAAAAATTGTTATCTCGGTTCCTAATAATCGAAGGGTAATCTTTTTAATTCGTAAAAAAATGAAAGGTTTCGAATGCTTTACACGGCTATTTGATATGATGCATATTAAATTATTTCCATTTTTTTGAAGAAACTTTTTGAACTCCACTTTTTAAAGGCGTTTTATGATAGTTTAAAAATTATTTTGTTATTAAGTGTACGTGATAGTGCAATTTTTGAAGAAGAAAAATCATTCCTGTAAATTGCTGTGCGACTGATCAAAGATGAAGAAATTAAATTTTCCGCATACAGGTTTTTAGTGAACAAATTTTTGCGAAAACTAATGAACATTTTAGGCTTGTTCAGAGCTAGATTTGTTCGACATTTGAGGGCTACATTTTACGAGAGTTTCCAAGCTTTGCGTTTAAATAATCTTAATGAACAGAGAGCGAATGAAAAAAGGACTTTTTTATCAAAAGATGTTATTTTATTTTTTTTTCTATTGAACTAATAGATTGATTTGAATAATCCATGTCTCCTTTTGTAGTTATTTCGAATACCTATATTTTTTTATACTGATTTTATATAATCAATATCTTTCGTTTTATAAGCGAAACACGTGCTTTTTGCAACTATTCGATATTTTCTTCACAAATCTCGAGTCTCGAACATACGCATTTTTTTTCTGATGGCCTTTCGAGACTTTCGTAAAAAGAAATACTGGTTTATTCTTTTTCGGTAACATTCTATTTCTATTGAACTATTCATGCTATTCGAGTTTATGAAGAAGAGGTATACTATATAACGCGCATGAAAAATCATAAACAATTAAACATCTCGTAAACTGTTGCGTTTTAATATGATTTATATTACTCTGGATTAAAGGGAGGGATATACTATCATTACAATTAATTAAAACTTATTTGTTATTTAGGATGCCCCCCGCTCCTTATTGATGCCTAGGGTCGCCGAGCGGCCGAGATTGCCGAGAAAGCATTTTCGATCGCAGAAAAATTTCTTGTTCTTTTTCCCACTAATCTGCGAGCTCACGAGACGGGATAGGTTTGTTTATCCACGCAAAATATCCAACACCATCGTTGCGTGGATCTTACACGTACAACACGTTGACGTGTTTCTCCTTCTTTTCATTGGTAAGTCACAGAGGAAGGACCTGTTTATTCTCGATGCCATACGTTGATCGACACCGCGTTCAACCGTTCGAATTTAGAAATGTCTTTTAAAGTCACTGGAAACTCAATGTTTGCGAGATTCAATACTGTCGTATAATGCGAACACGATGATTCCCGATCCGTATACTTTTCAGCCGGGTACAGCGCGACGACCACTGACCACGCGAAGTACGCATTGTCCGTCGTACGCACACTGATCACCGCTCATTTCGTCACTATTTCCCACGGCACTTTGGTATGACATCCCGCGCGCATGGGATTTAATTTGTTCACGTTGATAGCCAAATTCATTATACGTGACAACTCATCCGCTGTCGCGTTCCTGGAACTCTTCGAGCGATGCTAGGATAGGCTCGATGACACGCTGCTCGTATCACTCGCACAAATCGGTGTATCGGTATATCTCGCTTTTCTTTGTAATTATGCTCTTATGAGCATGTTTATCCTTCGTCGCGAACTCACCAATCACTTGAACGCGTAAAAGTGAACGCGGTGTTCACTTTTACGCTACCGTGTCTTTCTACAGCATACGCTCGAACACTATTTCTCTCGCGTCTTCCAAAAACCGCCGCGGCTCAATGTTTTTTTTATCACAGCACCTGTCGATATACGGCGTATGTCAAACGCGGCGTATTTCAAACGCGACGTTGATCTCTCGCCAAACGAGAAATCTTTCGTCGCGACTCGCGTACTCGCCACTTGCGTACTCGCCACTCGCGTACTCACTACTCGCGTACTCGCCACCAATGTGCATGAAACGTCGCTCCAATTGCAATTTTACTCCCGCGAGTCGCGCGATCCTCGGATTATCTGTGTCCAACGGCGAGACGCTTGGCACGACAAAGTTCTTCGAGTCGCTCGATGCACTCGTCGCATCATTGCAGCCACGCGAAATACTCCACCAGAGTAGCGACCTGACCGCACTGTTCCAACAATTCACTCGCTCGTGATTTTCCATGTTTTTTTTTTACAGTCTTTAGATCACGTCACACTTTTCTACGGAGCACTTGCACGTGACTGGTTCACACACGTTGCAGCACCGTGACATATCTAAAATGTCATAATGTTCTAACACTTTTTCATTATATTTGTTTGCGAAAGTGCACTGTTCACATTCAAAACATTGATCGTCGCATCTATCGAAAAATAGTTTTAGCGCAAGATCACGAAACTCCATTCATATATTGTCGATAATCAGCAGTTCGACGCACTTTTCATTACCCGTAGGAATCTTAATGCATATGTACCAACCTTGGCTCTTATCTGCGATTTTCTTCGCCCAATAATAATCGTCCTTTATTACTTGAACATTTCTATTCCACCAATATCTCTTTTCATATTCATCGTCCTCGTAATATTTGTTTGGTAACCGTGGGTACATTTTCTGTTACGCGAGTAAAGACCAGTCAGAAACAGGCTCTCTAATAACTATTCCATGTTTCTCACCACGTATACCTAATTCGCGATCGCGAAATTGCACTGGCGATATTCGCGCACCTGTGTCTCTTTTTTGCAGATTACCGAGAACATATAGAACATCGTCTACATTATAATCTTCCCACATATTTCCCAGTGTAGTGTTTCGCTCACAATACTATTCGTAATAGTTTTTTCAATGTGTGCAGTGTGGGCACTTGTTGCACGGAAATATAATGTATGTGGGCACTCTGCAATTCGTGCAAGACCAATCGCTTAGCGCGTCAATATAACTGATATCATGCTTCCTTATGAGATACAATCCTGTGATATCAGTATCAGCCAAACGGATCATGCATGCTGCACATACACTTAAAGCACCACCCGTCGTATAATAACAATGGATTATGCAGTGTTTAGTACGACTGTTCAGTGCACGGATTTCTAAAGATGGTACAAATCTTTCTACATAATCTGTATCACGCTCGCTCAAATCGCTAGCATAGCCAGCGTCATCTGATAATATTTCTTCGTCAGAATCGATTTCTTGGTCCATTATTTCTTCGAAATTCACTTCTTCGAGCACTTCGAACACTTCGTCTCTGATATTCGCGAACTGTTCCGGATTCACGTTTTGAATATATTCGACTACGTTGGCTATGTTCGCATGGTTAGCCATACTTATGCTTATCGTCAATAACTGAAGCGACCGTTCGTCTTCCAGGACACCAACTGTGGTGTCGAACACTTATGACCTATTATATATTTCGTTACGTCCAGTGGACTCCAAGATTTCTTTGTTTTATGAAAATTTCGACAAAACAGTCGTTAATACAAAGCGCGAACATAAAACTCTTTAACGGTCACCGATCGGCGAGCGTGATAATATTCAAGAAACGTATTATAAAATCTTCCCAACGATATTGGAAATATAAATAAAAAACATAGATCCTCAGAATCGCCAGATCCACGACAATATAATTTCTGACAAAGGTTACAAATCATGTAAACAAAACCCTATTTTATACACGATCGGTTCAGTAAGTACAAAATCTAAATGTGGATCCTGTGTAAATAAAGACTCATACTTCCAAAAGTGTAAAGCTTCCACGTGTAAAAGCACGTTGAAGGGCGTTTTCTCGTCAACAACAGTTGATAAAATAAATGAGGAATCACAAAGCGTAGCTTTTAATTTTTTAGATTGTCGATCGTAAAATTTAAGTAAATATTTTCTAGACGAGAGAACGCATATTCAAGTAATAAAATAGAAATCGATGACAAAAAGGGTGCGTTCGACTTGGAGTACTCGCCTTTATGCGAATACTTGTACATCCTGTCTTCCATTTACTGCGAAAGAGTTATGTTTTTTTGTTTAGCAGCCGAAAAACATTTGGCGCTTCCATTAAAAATGCGTGGCGACATATCACCGATTTGATAGTATATATATATATATATATATATATATATATATATATATATATAAGGAGTATAAATAAGTTTCCGCCGTTTTTTATCAAAAATTGGGCATTTATTGTGAAAGAAACGGTACATAATGTTTTATTCGAAGTATTGTCCATCGCTAGCCACTACTTTTTCCCATCTTTCTGGCAGCATACGGATACCGCGTCGGAAGAACGCTTCATCTTTTGAAGCTATCCACGAATCGACCCAATTTTTGGTATCTTCATATGATGTGAAGTGTTGCTCAGACAGGCCATGTGCCATCGATCGAAATAAGTAATAATCAGAAGGAGCAATGTCTGGTGAATAGGGCGGGTGGGATAAAACTTCCCAATTGAGTGTTTCCAAATAGGTTTTGACCGGCACCGCAACATGTGGACGAGCATTATCATGCAGAAGAATAACTTTGTCGTGTCTGGAGTAGTAGTGGGCGTGTTTTTCCTTGAGTACTCGGCTCAATCTCATCAATTGTGTTCGGTAGAGAGCCCCAGTAATGGTTTCGTTCGGTTTGAGCAACTCATAATATACGACACCAAGCTGATCCCACCAAATACACAACATGAGCTTTTTTCCATGAATGTTCGGCTTGGCTGTTGATGTTGAAGCATGGCCAGGTGGTCCCCATGATTTTTTCTTCTTTGGGTTATCGTAGTGAATCCATTTTTCATCACCAGTGACTATACGATGCAAAAAACCCTTTCGTTTGTGCCTGGCAAACAGCATTTCACATGTGAAAAATCGGCGTTCAACGTTTCTCGGCGTCAGTTCATATGGAACCCAATTTCCTTGCTTTTGAATCATTCCTAATAATTTTAAGCGATGTGAAATTGCTGATTGAGTCACTCCTAATGTAAGTGCAAGTGCTTCTTGCGTTTGGCACGAATCTTCATCCAATAATGATTCCAATTCCGCGTCTTCGTACACTTTCGGCCTTCCGCTACGTTCTTTGTCTTCGACGTCAAATTCACCGTTTTTAAACTTTTGAAACCACTCACGGCAATTTCTTTCACTTAAGGCAGTCTCACCATATGCTTCTACAAGCAATCAATGCGCCTCAGCTGCAGATTTCTTCAAATTAAAGAAGTAAATCAAAAGCTCCCGCAAATGACGTTTATTCGGCTCAAAACTCGACATTTTCGCACGAAAAAAGATATATGATGCTGATATAAAATCGCTAATATTTCAAGGTTATGTTGTTACCAGATGTCCAATCTTACGATATGACGTTTTACAGCAGACAATTTTAACCATAACATACTGGTGGCACCATCTTTTTTCAAACGGCGGAAACTTATTTATACTCCTAATATATATATATATATATATATATATATATACACAGGGTCTCTTAAGATGAGTCGGGGCCACATTGGAGGCGGAGAATGGATCAAAGGGAATAAAAAATTCTTATACTATTTAGAGATACTGGCTGTGATTTTTGAATTAGAAAAGGAAACGTCTAAGCCAATATGCGATCAAGCCGCGCCGCACGAATTCGTAGGACGGCCCACACTCGAGCGGCGGCGGCGGCTACGGCGCGTAGGGAGGGGGAAGTAGCGCTTCGTCGCTTGGCACAGTCTAGCATGGCGGTCCTATGTGTTTCGCCGCATCGCGTCTACACTATCCAAAATGTTATTTTAGCTGAAATTTTCTACTAATTACTATATACAATAATTAATTAAAGTATTATACATTACATTTCGATAGTATAATACATTCAGTAATACAATTGCATTACACGAACTTTTTTATAAATATTCGATAATGTCTCCATGGTAATGTTTTGTTTGAATTTGGTATGACGTATCGTTTGTCGTCATACAAACTCAGAGTGATTTTCGTCTCAGATATCGTATACTTGATGTAATTTTGATCATATGCATGACTATGTTGACACATCATTTCAATTTCATCGTGTAAACATCGAGTGTAATCATCGAACGTTAGCGCTACTTTTGACACTTTTCGCCTTTTTAAGGTCCTTTTTACCATCTACTCTCAACGCATACATTTTCCCTCTAAGTCCGACGAATTCAGTCAATATTGCGTCATTATTTTCATCCTTCATTAAGCTTGGTTTTTTTGTTCGCAAGTGGTATGCCAAACACGTTATCAATAGAATAATCATTCGTGTTGAATCTAGTGATATCATGCTTCATTTGTTCATAAACATCATACTCGATGCGATTTATGAGGCTATCAACGTCTGTGTACATAATTTCACATTTTTTGCAATATAACGATAATATATATTCGTAGTAATATTCATATAAATAGACCTTCAATATATCGAATACATATTCCTACTTTGATTTGTTGAACTTCAATTCAAGTTTACGAATTTCAATTGCTATCAAATTTTCAGAAAATATATTTCTGCTGTGAAAATTCGGCTTCGCGATCATTGCCTGTGCGCTGTATCGTCCATCTCATTGTGTTAATAATTTTACATCGATGTGGGTACGTTCTCCATGATTTTGCCGAATACATTATTCATTAACTTAAATAAATTTTTCTCAAAGTCGTTCTTCGCAAGCGTTCTAAATTTTGTATTAAGTTCTATGTAATCGCGAAACCATTGTGATTGTGCGAATTGCAATACGCGATGAGTCTTCGTTACATGAAGACCGTGAAGACGCATGCACTGCTGCAAGTTGCGATAATGTACCTATAACGTAACGTTTTTTGTCGTATACAGTCGCTAAAAGTTTATTCTGCTGCTTGCCAAGTCGTCATACGTTGGATAGAATGGCAGGTCAACGTGCTTGTCGTGCAAACGCATTGGATATTCTAAGTCGACCTCAAGAACGTAACCTGTGAGCGAATCCTGAGCAATCGCGCTAACGTCAAAGTCCGAGACGTTTTCGACCCATCGAAATTTGGCGTATGGCAACGGTTGATATCTCCCATCAGTATAGATTATTAACATCGAAGTACATCAAGTACGTAGAAGGTTGCGACGGATTATATTGTTATTGGCTCGCGCGTACCTGTTAGAACATTGACTAAGACCGTCGCGTATACCGCGCTCGATAAACATCGCCATGTCGATGTCAGTGAGCAGTTCAAAATTTATGCGTGTATGTTTCGGCATAGCGTTCCACGTAAAATCTGGTAAAGTATAATAATAGGTTCTAATTAATTACATTAATTAGCTTAACATATCTAAGCTAATTAATGTAATTAATTAGAACACTACGCAAAACATATGCTGATCGTCGCGATATCTTTCCGCTTGCTTTATTATATTAGGTGTTGGAATTAATTCGTAGCGTTTTACAAGTGATGGGAAGTACTTTCATTAATGTATTTTTTAATGCTCATGTGAAATAAATAACATTCTTTCATTAAAAACGCTACGAATTAATTCCAACACCTAATACGATGTTTTTATTTAATTACACTAATTAATGTTTTTATTTAATTAAAATTATTTAAAAAAAACTTTTTTAATAATTTTTTATAATAAAAGTTATTTTTTTATAAACAAAAAATTTTTTTACTACAATAAAATAGGAAACAAGACCGTTTATGTTAAATAACATTATTTTAAAATCCGAAGCGCCACTACGGTCTGAGTATTGAGATGTTGAACTAATATATATATATATATATATATATATATATATATATATGAAAAGAAAAAGCATAAAAAACCACAGCACAAGATGTAGTTAGTGATATTTAATTATTCTTGCATTACAAATTACAATAAAAACATTAAACATTTCGGTCACAATCTGGCCATCTTCAGTAAAATTAATAATATTCTTAAGACGCAGAGTTACATCAAGTTGGAATCAAATTCAATCCTCGTGTGTTATAATTGTAAAGATCGTGTTTGCATCAAAACGACGCTGCTTCATATAATAATGTTAGAACGTCAGAAGTCATGTAGTAAAAAGTGTAGAACGAGAATTTCCAGATTCTAATTTACAATAATTTATTTAATTATTAATATATTTTAAAACAGAGTATAAAACAAAGGAAACATTACCTGTTTTACAGCAAAATAATCGATGAATTACAAGTATATTCATTTCACAGATAGAAATTTGTCGTGACACTATGTGTTGTTATTGATCGTATCACATATTTTTCGGCTATTTATATCCATGAGTCAAATAGTTTAGAAAGTTCTAGAATTGTTTATTAAGTGCGAGGGAGATCTTTCTTTAGAAGAGGAAGATAAACATCAGGCAAACCTTCAGTATCACTTTGTTTATTGATCCCACTTATTTGATTTTTAATGTGTATCATTTCTGAAATTCTTCGTTTCATCAATGATTGTTCTGTATCTAAAATTTTAATGTTATCCCAATCAAAATCATGCATTTCATTCACACGGTGACGTGAAACAACTGATCCAACATACCTACGGACTTAGTATTAAAAAGCATTGAATGTAGATGGAACTTGATTGAAAATAAGACTTCGATTTCTTTGCATGAGTTTGTTATAGCAGTGATGATCATAATTAACTCCACGTTTTTTAGATTTGACAAAAAAATGTTTAAGCAAATTTTTGGCATGCCAATGGGCTTTCCTCTATCGCCTATACTAGCGAATATAGTCTTACAAGACTTAGAACAAGAAATTTTCACTACTAATAATATTATCTCTGTTTTATTTGCGATATGTCGATGACATTGTGTTAGCTGTACATGAGGAAAAGGTTGAGGAGGTTCTAGATTTGTTTAATTCATACCACGACGGACTTAAATTTACGGTGGATTTTGACGATGAAAACGGTATCAATTTTTTAGACGTTAAAATAATGATTCAAGAAGGAAACATCATCTTGGATATGTATAAAAAACCGACAAATTCGGGGAGATATTTAAATTATTTTTCGAATCATCCATTAGCACATAAAAAGGGAGTAATCATTGGGCAGCTTGACAGAATTTTAATGTTGTCCCATCCCAAATTTCATGAAAAGAACATCTCGGATTTAATTCACACTCTTCTCAATAATGGCTATCCTCTCAAATTCTTATTTTCGACGATTAACAATAGAATAAAAACTTTGAAAAATAGAATTAATCCGGAAAAAAATCGTGAAGTAAATAATAATGATTATGATTCCAACAAGAAAAAATTTTTTACGATACCATACTTAAGTAAGGTTTCTGAGAAATTCAAAAAACTCGCATATATTCATGGGTTTAATATAGCCTATAAACCGATGAATAAATTAAATACAATTATTAAAACAGGAAAGAATCCCTTGCTTAAGGATGACCATTGTGGGGTGGTTTATAAGATTAATTGTTTAAATTGCGAATCGTCATATGTGGGCCAAACTAAGAGAAAATTAAAAACTCGTATTAAAGAACACAAGACTGATATTAAGAAATCTACTTCTGAGATATCAGTTGTTTCACGTCCGTGTGAATGAAATATATGATTTTGATTGGGATAATATTAAAATTTTAGATACAGAACAATCATTGATGAAACGAAGAATTTCAGAAATGATACACATTAAAAACCAAATAAGTGGGATTAATAAACAAAGTGATACTGAAGGTTTGCCTGATGTTTATCTTCCTCTTCTAAAGAAAGATCCCTCGCACTTAATAAACAATTCTAGAACTTTCTAAACTATTTGACTCATGGATATAAATAGCCGAAAAATATGTGATACGACCAATAACAACACATAGTGTCACGACAAATTTCTATCTGTGAAATGAATATACTTGTAATTCATCGATTATTTTGCTGTAAAACAGGTAATGTTTCCTTTGTTTTATACTCCGTTTTAAAAGATATTAATAATTAAATAAATTATTGTAAATTAGAATCTGGAAATTCTCGTTCTACACTTTTTACTACATGACTTCTGACGTTCTAACATTATTATATGAAGCAGCGTCGCTTTGATGCAAACACGATCTTTACAATTATAACACACGAGGGTTGAATTTGATTCCAACTTGATGTAACTCTGCGTCTTAAGAATATTATTAATTTTACTGAAGATAGCCAGATTGTGGCCGAAACGTTTAATGTTTTTATTAATTCGTAATACAAGAATAATTAAATATCACTAACTACATCTTGTGCTGTAGTTCTTTATGCTCTTTCTTTTCATATATTTTTGAAATTATAACCACATTCATTTTTCACATTTTTTAATATATATATTTTCAAACAAATGAATTAATTTCAGAAATGATAATTATGTGCCGATATGATTGTCGGCATTAAACGCAATTGATCTGAAATATTAACAATTCCCTCAAATTTTCCAAATTAATCTTAAAAACGTGTATGGCTTAATGAAGGATGAAAATAATGACGCAATATTGACTGAATTCGTCGGACTTAGAGGGAAAATGTATGCGTTGAGAGTAGATGGTAAAAAGGACCCTAAAAAGGCGAAAAGTGTCAAAAGTAGCGCTAACTATAACGTTCGATGATTACATTCGATGTTTACACGATGAAATTGAAATGATGCGTCAACATAGTCATGCATAAGTTCAAAATTACATCAAGTATACGATATCTGAGATGAAAATCGCTCTGAGTTTATATGACGACAAACTATACGTCATACCAAATTCAAACAAAACATTACCATGGAGACATTATCGAATAGGACATTATCAAATATCTTTATAAAAAAATTCGTGTAATGCAATTGTATTACTGAATGTATTATACTATCGAAATGTAATGTATTTTAATTAATTATTGTATATAGTATTGCATTTATATAGTATTATATATATAGTAAAAAAATAAAGATTTTTTTAATATATTGGGTGGATCCATATATTCGTTCGGTTTTGTTAGTAGTGCAAAAACGCAGAATCATATCATTGATTAAAATTCTTTGTATGAAAAAAACTTGTTTCATTTTACCTTCAAAAACCGAACGAATATATGGATCCATCCAATACGTGTCGCTGACGTATGACAAATTTTTGATTGCTCTGAACGCTGGATGGAACACTAGATCCGACACAGAGGAAGAACATTTTAATTTTTGCTCAACATGCTGTTGAGCTTTTGTGAGGATTATAAACGCGTGGTCGTCAACACTTGTCACGAATTGATATTGATAAGATCGCACAACAACAATTGTCTGATTGGAGATCCGACGATAGATTCGATGCTTGAATTATTCAAAGTGCAGTGACGAATGCAGCATTGGAAAGAGGTCATTATCTGAGCATGAGTTTTCGCTCGTGGAATTTGTACGAATATCCTCTGTTATAAAATATGATCAAACATTCATAGGCCGTCAAAACGACTACTCGAGAAGCCGCGATACGTTATCTTTGCTCTGCAGACCGGTCGAAAGAATGGTTGTACAAAAAGTCCAACAGCAGCAGCAGCAGCAACAGCAATGTACTCCGCTGTAGGAAGCACATACGAAAAAAAAATTGTTACGTTTCACTTCTGAGTAATGATGAAACTCCACATTCCAACATTTACGAAAAGATGTGCCAAGTAAGTTTAAGAATTTCCCACTTTATATTTTTTCAAATTAACTATTTAATTATTTAATATTTCTTTTATATTTTTTATAGCGCGACCCTGCATCGTGCAGTTCGTATACTAGACAGGAAATACGCATTGACACGTATGGGATACAAATTTCTAGAAATTGGTATCAAAGTTGCTCATCGAGCTACGTGGAGATTGCGATAGGAGATAATTATGGAAACGAATTAATACTATCTATCGAAATATGGAAAGGACTCTATGAACAATGTTGGAATATTCAAAACTGTCTTCGGAATCATCACAAGGATAATTCTATTAGCGTTGGACCACTGACTGTGCGATTCAGTGCGATTGAAAATGCCAAAATTGCTTGAAATCGTCCGACATACGTTTAATGATAACTGAATCAACAATATTGTTTATGTTCAATTTAGATCAATGCATTGAATTAGCATTCGATCAATTGGTTGCTATCAAAGTTTACACGATTCTTGAATATCGCATCTACTGTAACAGACGCTAAAGATGTAATATGCGCTAGCAAATGTAATATGCGCTAGCGATTATTTTGATAAAAATCAACTCCTCGACGAACTGTTAGCTGTAGTTTTTTGTGCGTAAGAAAAAATTATGTAAAAGAAAAAAATTATGTAAAAAAAAATTATGTAAAAGAAATAAAAAAAATTTTAATCTAAAATTATGATGTAATTTCTTCACACATATAAAATAGGGAGCTGGAATATGCGACTCGTGTCTATTCTATTTTTGAACAGAAGGGATCTTTTGAAGGGACTGTACATGTGTATAAAAAATTACTGAATAGAAAATAACTATAAGATCAAGAACAATATAGAATCGCTATGATGGATCAGGTACATGGAAGGATGAGAGAAACAAACAGGGATTAAAAAATACAAAATTTGTTATTATTATTATATTGATTTATATGTAGTATTAAAAAAATATTTTTAAAAATGCAATTGGGCATCGAACAATAACGCAGGTATCGATGGCTCGAACATCAGCGGCATTTGGTTGTTCGGAACATCAGTTAAGATCAGCAGCGTTTGATGGCTTAAGGATCAATAGCAGTGTTTTCTGGAAAAAGAAAACAAAACAAATTTTGATTACTGTTCGCTTTTAGCAGAGAATAAAATACACTAATCATAAATGCATTTGTAAACAAAGAAGATACATACCGTTTAACTTATATTTTGCTGGCGTTGATGATGACATTAGCGACTTTAATGCTTTTTCTGCAGGACATACCCAATACTTCGCTTTCTCCCTTGATGGTGGTAGACTTGGCAGATATAGTGACAAGGGACGGTACCCCTTGACCCCGGCGCTCGATTTTTGACGTATATAATCTTTTATTTTGTCCATGTCTTAACGTTCGTAACTGAAGCTTATGATTGAATAAAAAAAAAGTTTTATACACTCTCTCTCTCTCTCTCTCTCTCTCTCTATATATATATATATATATATATATGTATGTATATATATAGGCAATATACCTATATATATATATATATATATATATATATATAGGCAATGTATATATATATATATATATATATATATATATATATATATACATTGCCTATATATAATGTTTTCTATACTTGTCCAGTTCAAGTCTTTTTTAATTTATACAAATAGAGCACATATTACATGAAAATATTATTAGGTGTACAAATAAGTTTCCGCCGTTTGACAAAAGACTGTGCCACTAACAAGCTATGGTTAAAATTGTCTGATGTAAAACATTATATCGTAAAATTGGACATCTGTCAACAACATAACCTAGAATTATTAGCGATTTGGTATCAGCATCATATATTTTTTTTTGTGCGAAAATGCCGAATTTTGAGCCGAATAAGAGTCATTTGCTTTTGATTTACTTCTATAATTTGAAGAAATCTGCAGCTGGCTCATCGATTGCTTGTAGAAGCATATGGAGGCTGCCTTAAGTGAAAGAAGTTGTCGTGAATGGTTTCAAAAATTTAAGAACGGTGAATTTGACGTCGAAAACAAAGAACGTAGCGGAAGGCCGAAAGTGTACGAAGATGCGGAATTGGAAGCATTATTGAATGAAGATTCGTGTCAAACGCAAAAAGAACTTGCACTTACATTAGGAGCGACTCAACAAGCAATTTCACATCGTTTGAAATCATTCAATGGGAATGATTCAAAAGCAAGGGAATTGGGTTCCATATGAACTGAAGCCGAGAAACGTTGAACGCCGATTTTCCATATGTGAAATGCTGCTTGTCAGGCATAAACGAAAGGGTTTTTTATATCGTATAGTCACTGGTGATGAAAAATGGATCCACTACGATAACCCAAAGAAGAGGAAATCATGGGGATCACCTGGCCATGCTTCAACATCAACAGCCAAGCCGAATATTCATGGAAAAAAACTCATGTTGTGTATTTGGTGGGATCAGCTTGGTGTCGTGTATTATGATTTGCTCAAACCGAACGAAACCATTACTGGGACTCTCTACCGAACACAATTGATGAGATTGAGCCAAGCACTCAAGGAAAAACGCGCTACTATTCCACTACTACTCCAGGCATGACAAAATTATTCTCCTATATGATAATGCTCGACCACATGTTGCGGCGCCGGTCAAAACCTACATGGAAACGCTCAATTGGGAAGTTCTACCCTACTCGTCGTATTCACCAGACATTGCCCCTTCCGATTACCATCTATTTCGATCGATGGCACATGGCCTGTCTGAGCAGCACTTCACATCATATGAAGATATCAAAAATTGGATCGATAATTGGATAGCCTCAAAAGATGAAGCGTTCTTCCAACGCAGTATCCGTATGCTACCAGAAAGATGGGAAAAAGTAGTGGCTAGCGATAGACAATACTTTCAATAAAACATTATGTATCGTTCTTTCACAATAAATGCTTAATTTTTGATTAAAAAAAACTTATTTGTACATCATCGAGCCAGATGTTGGCCCTCAATCGATTAATTATGAAATTTGGTCTTATTTATTTAAAATAATTAATAAATGTTTCTAGAAAAATTACATTACGCCATATCTTGACCGAAAAACTGTTGGAGCATATACTGGCGAATAGCCTTTGTAACATTTTTCGTTTTATAACCATTTCGTTTACAACCATAGTAGATATACTAGGCGGGTTCTAAGCCATGGGGCTAGAGGGGAATGCGGGGTGCGGGGAAGTACTTGTAGGCGCGGGGAATACTTAACGCGGGGGAAAGAGGGGGAAAGGTCTAATCTCCTACACAATAGGGCTCCTACACAATAGGGCTCCTTTTTTTGTTATCAAAATTAGACCATGTTTTTCTTTAAAAATGCATTGATAATAAAGGTTTGAATTTGACCATGACATATTTTTCTTTTCTTTAAAAATGTATCGATAATAAAGGCTTGCATGTTAGAGAAAGATAGAGCGCGCGTGCTACGAGTGAAGAAAGGATGGAAGAATTAATAGAGTACGAGTTTCTTTTGTATAATACAGTGAAAATATGAATCTTTATTTATACACAATCGGTTCAGTAAATACAAAATCTAAATGTAGATCCTATGTAAATAGGATTTTTTCTACATGATTTGTAACATTTTTCATAAATTTTATCATAGATCTGACGATTCTGAGGATCTATGTTTTTTGTTTATGTTTCCAATATCATTGGAATGCTTTGTACTAACGATTGTTTTTTTTCCTTTCTTTGTTGAAATTTTCATGAAACGGAGAAATTTTGGACGGAGTCCATTGGACATAATGAAATATATAAAAGTGCATAAGTGCTCGATGT
>NW_028259067.1:0-2500 GCF_024713525.1 Acromyrmex echinatior
ACTTTGTGCTGGGGATAGAGCATTGCAATTATTGCTCTTCAACGAGGAATTCCTCGTAAGTACGAGTCATCAACTTGTGCTGAATAAGTCCCTGCCCTTTGTACACACCGCCCGTCGCTACTACCGATTGAATAATTTAGTGAGGTTGTTGGAGTCGAACCAATAATACCATACATCGAAAGACTAAACATCGACGAAGACAATCAAACTCGATTATTTAGAGGAAGTAAAAGTCGTAACAAGGTTTCCGTAGGTGAACCTGCGGAAGGATCATTCTCAATCTGATTGTTATATCCAACTGGCTGTGGCTGTTGGATGTAGCAATTCTCGCGCAGTGTAACGTAGTATGGTTACACAATTCCTCCTCCCTACGTTGTATGTAGCGCCGTAGTGTTACATCGTAGTTGGGAATCTCTCAATAGTCGATGGTAGCGATTGCTAGCATTGACGGGGCAAGGATTCAATCGCGCGAGGGAATCCTTGCTCCACCCTAAGATTGTACTACTACAAAGAACGGTATCAGCATCCACTGTTGGGTGCGACAAATTTTTAAAAACTGTAAACCGTGGATCACTTGGATGACGGATCGATGACGTACGCAGCCAAATGCGATAATCCCTACGAAATGCAACATTTGAGTAGGTGGCTTACTAATGCACATTGCGTGTTGGTTCTTGCTTGAGCCTCACGTGTATGTATGAGTGCTGTAATTGTGTATACTTGTATGCTTCAGCAATGTACTGCCTAGTGCGTTGACAGCACTATTCTAATCTGAACAAACCAATATAATTTCAACGAGTTGACATTAACACGTTGATTAATTATTAAGGGTGCTCTGCTAATGCGGAGCTTAAGTGTCTCTCGAACAACCTCATACATGCGTGGTTACCCGCTTGACTTAAGCATATCATTCAGCGGAGGACAAGAAAACAAATGTGATTCCGTCAGTAATGGCGAATGAACACGGAATTAGCCCAACGTAAAGACCGATATCTGGTAAGCAGTATCGGTGATGCTACGTATGAACTGTTGGTCACGTCAGGGATAGCGTAAAGTGAAAGTGCCTTTAAATACACCACCCTAGAGGGTTCCAGTCCCGTATCACTCTTATGCCTTTGACATGATACTGACCAGTAGTGTTCGAGTCGGGTTGCTTGAGAGTGCAACTTGAACGGCAGGTAGACTTCTGCTAAGGCTAAATATTACCGTCATACCGATAGCAAACAAGTACCGTGAGGGAAAGTTGAAAAGTATTTTGAAGAGAAATTTAAACAGTACGTGAAACGGTTTACAGGGAAGCAATTGGGGCGATAATGTGAAGCGCGAGCATGCTGTCAGTTGTTCTCTAAGTGAATGATGTACTTGACATGCCGCTGTCATGTTGGGAAGTGTTGCAAATACTATTCTAAAGTGATGTCAGCTTGTGGGGAATTGTTGGCGGTTCCCAAAGAATCGCTCTCATGAACCCAATTGATGTTATGCTAGAGTATTTAGTTTGCTCTACGTTCTGTGGGGCAGAGCAACACTTTTAGAGCCAGGGTACTTCGGTGCAGGGCGTATCCTCGAGCATTAGTGACTGCATTGTACATTTTCTAACATAGGAAGTATACTGCGGAAACAGTACGAGAGGTTTGCTAATGGTGCACTCGGTGTACTGGCAATACGCAATCTCTTGCGTATTGGTGTCGTATCTCATTACGCACGCTATCAAGCCTGTCTGATGCCAACATATGTTTTGACCCCAATTGGCCCGTCTTGAAACACGGACCAAGGAGTGTAATAATGATGCGAGTCGAAGGGAGCTCCCGAATACACGCGTCGTGAGCATTTGACAAAAACCCTAAAGGCGCAATGAAAGTGATGCGTAAGCACGCAAATCATGCGGAAGGTCTTCAAAGACACTTTTAGCATTATTATTGCTACCCGAAAGATGGTGATCTATACTTGAGTAAAACGAAGTCAGGGGAAACTCTGGTGGAAGTTTGTAGCGGTTCTGACGTGCAAATCGATCGTCAAACTTGAGTATAGGGGCGAAAGACTAATCGAACCATCTAGTAGCTGGTTCCTTCCGAAGTTTCCTTCAGGATAGCAGGGGTATACTACTTAAAGTGGTTGCAGTAATTCCTGGTAAAGCGAATGATTGGAGCGACATGGGGTGTAATGCCCTAATCCTACTCTCAAACTTTAAATGGGTTTGAATAGTTTTGTTGTTTTATTCAACAGGCTATTTCTATGCAACTCCCCTAGTGGGCCATTTTTGGTAAGCAGAACTGGCGATGCGGGATGAACCGAACAACGAGATAAAGTTGCTAATTGAACGCTCATGAGACCCCATAAAAGGTGTTGATTGCTATGGACAGCAGGACGGTGGCCATGGAAGTTGGAATCCGCTAAGGAGTGTGTAACAACTCACCTGCCGAAGCAATCAGCCCTGAAAATGGAAGCAGCTTAAGCGTTCAACTTATACTCGTTTCTTTGTGCAATCTAATGAGAATGCATA
>NW_028259067.1:7500-12500 GCF_024713525.1 Acromyrmex echinatior
CCAGCAGCCGCGGTAATTCCAGCTCCAATAGCGTATATTAAAGTTGTTGCGGTTAAAAAGCTCGTAGTTGGAATAAGGAGGGGGTTAGTTGATGTAGCGCGCAAGTTGTCTATCAAAAGCTATCTGCTTTCGCTAGTAGCATTTGATGCACTTGTTCAGTGTTATGTTTTAAACTGCACCCACTCCATTATGGGGTAAGTCGCGTGACTTCTTAGATGCAACCTCTTTTCTGTCGCTGTTTTGTGGCATTTAAAGTCGATTTAGGAAGATCTACGATTACGCTGGTTTCTAACCGCGTACCAAAAGTGTTTTTGATGTCTACTCGCAATCCAAACGTGGTAACCGGTACGATACACAAGGGTACGCAGACTACCATGTGTGTAGCAGCATCTAAACGCTTTTGTGACTACCCCACGATACTTTGATAAACTCAGAGTGCTCCAAGCAGGCGCGTCAGGTTTGTTGATTATGGTGATTTTATTTACTATATTCAACGCTTGTCTTTGCTTAAACGATCTACGCATAGAATAACGTAAATTGTGTTTTGTGTGTTTCACACCACCGACGACAGGCTTGCTTGTCGTTGATTCTCACGTTGGTACAAATTCACACACAATTCAAATGGTTAATAGAAACGGACGGGAGCATTTGTACTCGTAGGCTAGAGGTGAAATTCTTGGACCCTACGATGACAAACTACAGCGAAAGCATTTGCTAAGAACGCTTTCATTAATAAAGAACAAAAGTTAGAGGATCGAAGGCGATTAGATACCGCCCTAGTTCTGACCATAAACGATGTCGACCAGTGATGTGATTGCTACTCTGCAATGTTCAGTCACGTAACTTGTGGGAAACCAAAGTCTTTGGACTGCGGGGGAAGTATGGTTGCAAAGCTGAAACTTAAAGGAATTGACGGAAGGGCACCACAAGGAGTGGAGCCTGCGGCTTAATTTGACTCAACACGGGAAACTTTACCAGGTCCGAACATGGTAAGGATGGACAGATTGATAGCTCTTTCTTGATATCATGGGTGGTGGTGCATGGCCGTTCTTAGTTCGTGAAGTGATTTGTCTGCTTAACTGCGATAACGAACGAGACTCTTATTATGTAGTTGTTTGCATTGTAGGTTCGCATCGGGAAGGCGGACTCGCTACTTGCTGTGGTGATTTACTGCTTCCTCGGTGTGGCCCTACTTGGGGTTGAGTAATTTACTCATTTGTACTTCTAGTCACTATGTGCTACGAGCATGTTAAGCATGACAATGCGTATTGCGATTGATCATGACCCCCTGCAAAGGCTCTCCAAAAACCAATGACACCCAAGTCATGCGAAAAAGAGCAATAACAGGTCTGTGATGCCCTTAGATGTTCTGGGCTGCACGCGCGCTACACTAGAGTGAGTAGTAAGCTGTAAATATCGGGAGTCATGACTGCTCTTTTTTACTAATAGTGTCCGAAAGGATACTATAAACATTAATACACTTTGTGCTAGGGATCGAGCATTGCAATTATTGCTCGTGAACGAGGAATTCCTCGTAAGTACGAGTCATCAACTTGTGCTGAATAAGTCCCTGCCCTTTGTACACACCGCCCGTCGCTACTACCGATTGAATAATTTAGTGAGGTTGTTGGAGTCGAACCAATAATACCATACATCGAAAGACTAAACATCGACGAAGACAATCAAACTCGATTATTTAGAGGAAGTAAAAGTCGTAACAAGGTTTCCGTAGGTGAACCTGCGGAAGGATCATTCTCAATCTGATTGTTATATCCAACTGGCTGTGGCTGTTGGATGTAGCAATTCTCGCGCAGTGTAACGTAGTATGGTTACACAATTCCTCCTCCCTACGTTGTATGTAGCGCCGTAGTGTTACATCGTAGTTGGGAATCTCTCAATAGTCGATGGTAGCGATTGCTAGCATTGACGGGGCAAGGATTCAATCGCGCGAGGGAATCCTTGCTCCACCCTAAGATTGTACTACTACAAAGAACGGTATCAGCATCCACTGTTGGGTGCGACAAATTTTAAAAACTGTAAACCGTGGATCACTTGGATGACGGATCGCCAAATGCGATAATCCCTACGAAATGCAACATTTGAGTAGGTGGCTTACTAATGCACATTGCGTGTTGGTTCTTGCTTGAGCCTCACGTGTATGTATGAGTGCTGTAATTGTGTATACTTGTATGCTTCAGCAATGTACTGCCTAGTGCGTTGACAGCACTATTCTAATCTGAACAAACCAATATAATTTCAACGAGTTGACATTAACACGTTGATTAATTATTAAGGGTGCTCTGCTAATGCGGAGCTTAAGTGTCTCTCGAACAACCTCATACATGCGTGGTTACCCGCTTGACTTAAGCATATCATTCAGCGGAGGACAAGAAAACAAATGTGATTCCGTCAGTAATGGCGAATGAACACGGAATTAGCCCAACGTAAAGACCGATATCTGGTAAGCAGTATCGGTGATGCTACGTATGAACTGTTGGTCACGTCAGGGATAGCGTAAAGTGAAAGTGCCTTTAAATACACCACCCTAGAGGGTTCCAGTCCCGTATCACTCTTATGCCTTTGACATGATACTGACCAGTAGTGTTCGAGTCGGGTTGCTTGAGAGTGCAACTTGAACGGCAGGTAGACTTCTGCTAAGGCTAAATATTACCGTCATACCGATAGCAAACAAGTACCGTGAGGGAAAGTTGAAAAGTATTTTGAAGAGAAATTTAAACAGTACGTGAAACGGTTTACAGGGAAGCAATTGGGGCGATAATGTGAAGCGCGAGCATGCTGTCAGTTGTTCTCTAAGTGAATGATGTACTTGACATGCCGCTGTCATGTTGGGAAGTGTTGCAAATACTATTCTAAAGTGATGTCAGCTTGTGGGGAATTGTTGGCGGTTCCCAAAGAATCGCTCTCATGAACCCAATTGATGTTATGCTAGAGTATTTAGTTTGCTCTACGTTCTGTGGGGCAGAGCAACACTTTTAGAGCCAGGGTACTTCGGTGCAGGGCGTATCCTCGAGCATTAGTGACTGCATTGTACATTTTCTAACATAGTGCGGAAACAGTACGAGAGGTTTGCTAATGGTGCACTCGGTGTACTGGCAATACGCAATCTCTTGCGTATTGGTGTCGTATCTCATTACGCACGCTATCAAGCCTGTCTGATGCCAACATATGTTTTGACCCCAATTGGCCCGTCTTGAAACACGGACCAAGGAGTGTAATAATGATGCGAGTCGAAGGGAGCTCCCGAATACACGCGTCGTGAGCATTTGACAAAAACCCTAAAGGCGCAATGAAAGTGATGCGTAAGCACGCAAATCATGCGGAAGGTCTTCAAAGACACTTTTAGCATTATTATTGCTACCCGAAAGATGGTGATCTATACTTGAGTAAAACGAAGTCAGGGGAAACTCTGGTGGAAGTTTGTAGCGGTTCTGACGTGCAAATCGATCGTCAAACTTGAGTATAGGGGCGAAAGACTAATCGAACCATCTAGTAGCTGGTTCCTTCCGAAGTTTCCTTCAGGATAGCAGGGGTATACTACTTAAAGTTGGTTGCAGTAATTCCTGGTAAAGCGAATGATTGGAGCGACATGGGGTGTAATGCCCTAATCCTACTCTCAAACTTTAAATGGGTTTGAATAGTTTTGTTGTTTTATTCAACAGGCTATTTCTATGCAACTCCCCTAGTGGGCCATTTTTGGTAAGCAGAACTGGCGATGCGGGATGAACCGAACAACGAGATAAAGTTGCTAATTGAACGCTCATGAGACCCCATAAAAGGTGTTGATTGCTATGGACAGCAGGACGGTGGCCATGGAAGTTGGAATCCGCTAAGGAGTGTGTAACAACTCACCTGCCGAAGCAATCAGCCCTGAAAATGGAAGCAGCTTAAGCGTTCAACTTATACTCGTTTCTTTGTGCAATCTAATGAGAATGCATAAGGATGTAGGAAGGCGTGATGATGGTGTAGAAGTGCTCTGTGTAAACAGCCATCGAACCGTCATTAGTGCAGATCTTGGTGGTAGTAGCAATTACTTGAGTGATAACCTAAGTGGGAGAAGGGTTCCATGTGAACAGCAGTTGAACATGGGTAAGCCGGTCCTAAGGCAAGCGTGAAAACGTTTCATATGGGTGCTTTATGACGTTTTGTTGGTCTCGTCTAGCAAAATGTTTGAAGGTGCCGTTATGCCGAAAGGGAATCGGGTTAATATTCCCGAGCTTTCACTCGGTTGGTACAGACTGTTGATAACCGGACGGAGTATTTGACAGACTTAAATACGGCAACGTAAACTGACTTGTAGACGTCATGCTAAACCTTAGAGAAAATTTCTCTTCTTTTAAAACGCAGCTAATTGCGCGTCAACTTGTGAACTGCAGGACACATGAACATCGACATTTCGAACGCACATTGCGGTCCACGGATACAATTCCCGGACCACGCCTGGCTGAGGGTCGTTTTCATACCTAAAGACTGCTTGCGCTTCTTTCGAGAGCGTACGAGCGAACGTTGGACGCTCGCCTGGTCGCGCGAGACGACGCTCCGTCCGCGGAGCGTCCGTCTTCCCTGGGCGTCGTCCGAAATGAATCGCGAGGTTGGGCGAGGTTGTCGCCGCCGCTGCCCGGAGACGCGCGCGCACACACGCGCGTCTCGCGGAGCTGCGCGGAGGCGCGCGCGAGGAGATCGTGCGCGCGAGCCGACCGCGTGTCTCGCAGGTTCCAAAGGGACGAAACACGCATCTCGTATCTCTCGCTAGCCGAGAGAGAGAGAGAGACGTGGAAGGAACCGGCACGCGTCGTCGTGTACTCGCCGCCGAATTTCCGTTCTCGCGCTCACTAAAGAGAAAACTCGCTCGCGCACTGTCGCGGAACGATCGACGGCTCCTCTCTGCGTCTAGCGCGCACGAGGGGAGAGCACCGTCGCGTCGTTCTTATTCTCTTTTGACGACCTCAGAGCAGGCGAGATCACCCGCTGAATTTAAGCAT
>NW_028259067.1:17500-22500 GCF_024713525.1 Acromyrmex echinatior
TAGCCGAATATCGGGACCAGAGGACCTTACGGCGAAGCAACACGCCGCGACGGGACTTAGCCGTATTTCGAATACGGAGGTAACGACGGCGAAGCAACACGCCGCGACGGGACTTAGCCGAAATTCGAGTTAGAAGGTAACGACGGCGAAGCAACACGCCGCGACGGGACTTAGCCGAATATCGGGACCAGAGGACCTTACGGCGAAGCAACACGCCGCGACGGGACAGCCGTATTGCGAGTTCGGAGGTAACGACGGCGAAGCAACACGCCGCGACGGGACTTAGCCGAATATCGGGACCAGAGGACCTTACGGCGAAGCAACACGCCGCGACGGGTCTTAGCCGTATTTCGAAACCGGAGGTAAAGACGGCGAAGCAACACGCCGCGACGGGACTTAGCCGTATTTCGAGTTCGGAGGTAACGACGGCGAAGCAACACGCCGCGACGGGACTTAGCCGTATTTCGAGTTCGGAGGTAACGACGGCGAAGCAACACGCCGCGACGGGACGTGGCCGTATTTCGAATACGGAGGTAATGACGGCGAAGCAACACGCCGCGACGGGACTTAGCCGAAATTCGAGTTAGAAGGTAACGACGGCGAAGCAACACGCCGCGATGGGACTTAGCCGAATATCGGGACCAGAGGACCTTACGGCGAAGCAACACGCCGCGACGGGACTTAGCCGTATTTCGAGTTAGAAGGTAACGACGGCGAAGCAACACGCCGCGACGGGACTTAGCCGTATTTCGAATACGGAGGTAACGACGGCGAAGCAACACGCCGCTACGGGACTTAGCCGTATTTCGAGTTAGAAGGTAACGACGGCGAAGCAACACGCCGCGACGGGACTTAGCCGTATTTCGAGTTAGAAGGTAACGACGGCGAAGCAACACGCCGCGACGGGACTTAGCCGAATATCGGGACCAGAGGACCTTACGGCGAAGCAACACGCCGCGACGGGACTTAGCCGAATTTCGAGTTCGGAGGTAACGTCGGCGAAGCAACACACCGCGATGGGACTTAGCCGAATATCGGGACCAGAGGACCTTACGGCGAAGCAACACGCCGCGACGGGACTTAGCCGTATTTCGAGTTCGGAGGTAACGACGGCGAAGCAACACGCCGCGACGGGACTTAGCCGTATTTCGAGTTCGGAGGTAACGACGGCGAAGCAACACGCCGCGACGGGACTTAGCCGAATTTCGAGTTCGGAGGTAACGTCGGCGAAGCAACACGCCGCGACGGGACTTAGCCGTATTTCGAGTTAGAAGGTAACGACGGCGAAGCAACACGCCGCGACGGGACAGCCGTATTTCGAATACGGAGGTAACGACGGCGAAGCAACACGCCGCGACGGGACTTTGCCGTATTTCGAATACGGAGGTAACGACGGCGAAGCAACACGCCGCGACGGGACTTAGCCGTATTTCGAGTTAGAAGGTAACGACGGCGAAGCAACACAGTCCCGCAGGGTCTAGCGTTTTCGAGATACCGATGACTGTCGGCGGAAGCGGACCGCGCCGCGCACGGTTGGCGTATTGATGGAGTGTACTGACGGGCGAAGTCAAAGCAAGTCCGCACGGGTCTCTTAGCCGATATTCGAGTAAGACGCACGAGCGGCGTGCGACCGCGCACGGTTGGCGATATAGGATGACGACGAGGTCTGCACGCGAAGAACACGTCCGCGAGGGACTTCCGTATCGAAACTTCGGAGGTAAGACTGCGACATGACACGCCGCGACGGGACTGGCACGTGGTTCGATCGGAGGTAGAGGACGGCGAAAGCACACCCGCAGGGCACTTACGCGAAATTCGGTAGGAGGAACGTACGGCCGACCGCACGGCCCGTACGGGATTGAGTCCGTATTTGTTCGAGGATAATGAGGCGAAAGCGGGACCACGCAATCGTCGATGGGATTGCCGTTTTCGTCACAAGCATGACTCGTGTCGAAGCAACCGCCGCACGGTGTTGCGCGGATGTTACGTCCAACCGTGAGGTTAGTCGGCGAGAACACGCCGCACAGTGCGATAGCGGATGTCTTTCGTGAGTGTAACTGGCGAAGCAACGCCGGCGGGTACTTACGTCTACGAAATTATCGGGATCCAGCATGATCGGCGATCAGCATCAGCCGTCGACGGTTACTATCGCCGTATTTCGGAGACCGAGAATGATTACGATCAGCGGAACACGCCGCGACGGGACTTGACCGTATTTCGAGTTCGGAGGTAACGACGGCGAGTCGCACGACCGCGCACGAGACTTGCCAAATTTCGGTTTCGAGTAACGCGGCGAAGAACCGCACGCGCGGGACTAGCCGATTGATCGCCAGTTAGTATTACGACCAAGCAACCAGCGCGGACGCCGAATTAGCCGAATCGATGGAGGTACAGCTTACGGCGAAGATACCACTCTTGGTACGGGAATTAGCAGCTAATCGAGTACAGAGGACTTGACGGAAGCACACCACGTGAGCGGGCGTTGCGCGTTATTTGACTCGAAACGGGATAAGCACGGTCAAGCACACGCCGCGACGGACTTAAGCCTTATCTGATTCGAGTGGTAGGTCTGCGGCCGTATTCGAGGTTGACGGTAACGCGGGAACAACACCGCGAGGGACTCTGAGCCTACAATAGGAAGACAGGCGCGCAAGCCCCACGCCGCGGACGGGATGGTATTTCGAATACGAAGGTATCCCAGCCACCGACGGACTTAAATCTTAGAAGGTAACAGCTGGCAGCACCGCACGGATTGCCCAATAGTCGTATGCTTAGATTGCGTTACGAGCCGAGGAACGGCGCACACGGCAACCGCCGCGGTACGGTTGTGGCCGATTCTAACCGGAGGTAAGCCCGGCGAGCAACACCCGCGACGGGACTTAGCGATTCGAGTTCGGAGGTAAAGACGGCGAACACACATTAGCCGATCTTAACCGAGGCACCTCCGCCGAACTATGCGTGAGGTAATGGAATAGGACCTCGGTTCTATTTTGTTGGTTTTCGGAACCCCGAGGTAATGATTAATAGGGACAGATGGGGGCATTCGTATTGCGACGTTAGAGGTGAAATTCTTGGATCGTCGCAAGACGGACAGAAGCGAAAGCATTTGCCAAAAATGTTTTCATTAATCAAGAACGAAAGTTAGAGGTTCGAAGGCGATCAGATACCGCCCTAGTTCTAACCATAAACGATGCCAGCTAGCGATCCGCCGAAGTTCCTCCGATGACTCGGCGGGCAGCTTCCGGGAAACCAAAGCTTTTGGGTTCCGGGGGAAGTATGGTTGCAAAGCTGAAACTTAAAGGAATTGACGGAAGGGCACCACCAGGAGTGGAGCCTGCGGCTTAATTTGACTCAACACGGGAAACCTCACCAGGCCCAGACACCGGAAGGATTGACAGATTGATAGCTCTTTCTTGATTCGGTGGGTGGTGGTGCATGGCCGTTCTTAGTTGGTGGAGCGATTTGTCTGGTTAATTCCGATAACGAACGAGACTCTAGCCTGCTAAATAGGCGTACCTTATGGTATCGCGAAGGCCCCCGGCTTCGGCCGGTGGGTTTTTACTACCAACGTACAAACAAATCTTCTTAGAGGGACAGGCGGCTTCTAGCCGCACGAGATTGAGCAATAACAGGTCTGTGATGCCCTTAGATGTTCTGGGCCGCACGCGCGCTACACTGAAGGAATCAGCGTGTGTTCCCTGGCCGAAAGGCCCGGGTAACCCGCTGAACCTCCTTCGTGCTAGGGATTGGGGCTTGCAATTGTTCCCCATGAACGAGGAATTCCCAGTAAGCGCGAGTCATAAGCTCGCGTTGATTACGTCCCTGCCCTTTGTACACACCGCCCGTCGCTACTACCGATTGAATGATTTAGTGAGGTCTTCGGACTGGTGCGCGGCAATGCGTCGGCATTGCCGATGTTGCCGGGAAGATGACCAAACTTGATCATTTAGAGGAAGTAAAAGTCGTAACAAGGTTTCCGTAGGTGAACCTGCGGAAGGATCATTAACGTTTTACGGAGGTCCTGATCTGCGTGTTTTGCGGAGCGTCCTACGTGACGCCGAGCTCTCTCGCAGCGGTCGGAGACTGTACGTAACAGAGAGAGAAATTATGGAATTGACGGTACATATTTGCGCAAGCGAGAGAGCGTGTTCGAGCGCGCTTCTCTCCGTCGGCGTGTCGCTCGAGTGTCGTCGCCGCCGCGTTCGCGCTCTCTCTCTCTCTCACTCGAGAGAGAGAGAGAGGCGGTGAAACGCGTGGCGTGCGCTCGCGGCGATCGCGACGAAATCTATCTCACGGATACGACGACACCCGTCGCGGTGTCGAGGGAGAGTCGAAACGCCGCGTGGTAGCCGACAACGGTCGCCATCGTCGATCACGCCACAACGTACAGGTGCGTCCAGCACCACCGTACGTTGCGTCTGGGTCTGTGAGGACGAGCGATGGCGTCGTGTCTCGAGCGTTTATCGTGCGAACGGACGAGCGAGGCGCCCAAGGCGCGCGATCCGGTGGTAACCTATATCTATCTGTCTATATATATAGAGAGAGGGCCGACAGAAGACTCGTTTTCTCGTCGCCCGATGGTTTTTCAAAGACTTCCGCCCCGGCTCTCGCTTCGCACGGAGCGAGAGACGCTCCCGTTCGCTCGTCGACACGATCCCACCACTGAGTGTGGGTATCCCATCATTGTGCCGCGTAGCCCCCGTTAAACGGGGCGGCGGTCCGCGCGTGCTCGGACGCGCGGCCAGTCTGATTTTCGAGACACATACAGAGCGAAAGAGAGAGAGACGTCTCCGAGAGGAGACTATCTCGTTCGAAATTTAACGATTACCCTGAACGGTGGATCACTTGGCTCGTGGGTCGATGAAGAACGCAGCTAATTGCGCGTCAACTTGTGAACTGCAGGACACATGAACATCGACATTTCGAACGCACATTGCGGTCCACGGATACAATTCCCGGACCACGCCTGGCTGAGGGTCGTTTTCATACCTAAAGACTGC
>NW_028259067.1:30000-142434 GCF_024713525.1 Acromyrmex echinatior
GTTAGAAGTTTGTGCACAATACAAATCATATACATAATTGTCAAGCTCCTGAAACATATATTTTATATTATATATCTGTCCATACATTTTATATATATATAAATTTTACTTAGTTCAAATACTGATTCTATTCTTAATTTATGTCATACACACATTGTAAAAAATGATTTATATTATATATATTATATATTTTATATATATATATATATAACTTTTCTGTTTATTTTTTTTTCCTATCTACTTTTTTATTTAAAGGACTACTTTATTTTTGCCTCATCTCTTATTTATCTCTGCATTCATTTTTAATATATGAATATACTGATACTTTTCTTTATTACAACATATATTAGGTGTTGGAATTAATTCGTAGCGTTTTACAAGAGATGGCACAAGCAGTACACTATTTCGTTGTTACCTATAGTTCTGTATACATTGTAAACATCTATCATAGGACGTCATTTGCCGTACATAACCTTTCTTGAAATCATAAATAACAATACTGTATAATTCATTGAATATGTCAAAATTTGTGCCAGATAAAGTGTTTTTGCGGGGAGTTTTGCTTCATTACTTTAATATGAACAAAAGTGCAGCTGAAGCTCATCGTATTTTAGTGGATGTGTATAGTGAACATGCTCTGGCTGAGCAAACGTGTAGGAAGTGGTTTGCACGTTTTAAAGCTGGTGATTTCGACTTGGATGACAAGGAGCGACCTGGTCAGCCGAAAAAATTTGAAGATAACGATTTGCAGGCACTGCTCAATGAAAACTCATGTCAAACACTTAAAGAATTATCTACGTCATTGGAAGTTGACTTCTCAACAATAGGAAAACGTCTTAAAAGTTTGGGCATGATCCAGAAGGAAGGACATTGGGTCCCATATGAATTGAAACCAAGGGATATTGAGAGACGTTTTCTCACGTGCGAACTGCTGCTTCAACGGCAGAAAAGAAAAGGTTTTTTGCATCGGATTGTTACCGGTGACGAAAAGTGGATCCATTATGACAATCCAAAGCGCAGAAAGTCATGGGTTAAGCCCGGCGAACCATCAACATCAGTGGCAAAGCCCAATATCCATGGCTCAAAGCTCCTGCTCTGTATTTGGTGGGATCAGAAGGGTGTCATATACTACGAACTGCTAAAACCGCATGAAACCGTTACTGGAGATCTCTACCGACGGCAACTGATGCGCTTGAGCCGTGCATTGAAGCAAAAACGGTCGGAATACTTCGAAAGACACGATAAAGTCATCTTGCTGCACGAGAATGCTCGCCCACACGTTGCAAAACCGGTAAAAACATACCTGGAAACACTTAAATGGGAAGTGCTACCGCACCCGCCGTATTCTCCTGATATTGCACCTAGCGACTACCACTTGTTTCGATCATTAGCTCATAGCTTGTGCGAGCAGAAGTTCACATCTTACGAAGATTGTACAAAATGGTTCGATTCCTGGATTTCATCTAAAGATGAACAGTTCTTCCGACGCGGTATTCATTCACTGCCCGAAAGATGGTCAAAAGTAGTAGAAAGTGATGGGAAGTACTTTCATTAATGTATTTTTTAATGCTCATGTGAAATAAATAACATTCTTTCATTAAAAAAACGCTACGAATTAATTCCAACACCTAATACAATATATATATATATATAATATATTAGGGGGATCGAAAAGTAATGTCGTTTTTTACATTAAAGTCTTTGGTTCTTTCACGACTTTGAAATACACAATGAGCTGATAAATGACAAACGAATACACATGCGCAGAAACGATATTACTTTCCGGTCCCCCTAATATATATATATATATATATTAGGTGTTGGAATTAATTCGTAGCGTTTTACAAGTGATGGGAAGTACTTTCATTAATGTATTTTTTAATGCTCATGTGAAATAAATAACATTCTTTCATTAAAAACGCTACGAATTAATTCCAACACCTAATATATATATATATTATATATATATATATGTTTGAGATCGGTGATTCGAGGAAGGGGTGGGAATTCCTTCGGTCGACCGACAGTAATTGTTATTGAACGCACGCACAAGGCGAGCTCGTGATTTCATCTCGAGCCTGACATTAAGCCTCGTCAAAGTCAGGGATTCAGCGTTCTTTAGTCTTTTCAAAACAATTCGGTTCACGCAAACAGGCACCGGCAACGGACCATCGAAAGTTCTAGAACAATTCAATTCGCGCACGCGAGCGCCGCGCTCCGACGAATACGTCACGCGCTGTCACCAACCCCGCGTACGGATTTTCTGTCGCGCATGACTGTTACGTTGAACGTCGTTGGAAAAGAATCGAAAGCGCCAATCAATTTTGTACAACCAATGCCACGTGATAATTACGATTGTGGCAAAATTTAATTGGATTTCTCCCAAGAAGAAAGCCCAGACCGAAAGCAATAAATGCGTCGATCTCGCCGTTCCTTGAGGGCAGATTGCTTAGATAGTTTACACCGCTTAAACCGTTTACATCGCTTAGAATTTTCTGACTCCTTAGAGTTCTCACTTCTAAAAGTTCTTAGAGTTCATAGAGTCATAGTCTTGCTACTATATCGCTTCGTAAAATCGCCGTGCTAACCGCTTAGTGAAATCGCGATAAAACGAATCTTTCGAGAAGTGCCGAGAAAATCGCCGAGATTTTCCATTACCGCGATTCCAAAATATCATTTGGAAAAGGTGACCGCATTTAATATTCTGTTAATCTAATATTTAATTAATTATATTTTTTGACTCTGTAACTGATTATATTAAAGAAAGCTCTTTTGTTAAATTAAAAAGAAACGAAGTTCTCTTTACTGTCGTGTATCATATCAACCATGTGCCGTTCTTTCACTTGAACCTTTCCGCGCGGTGCATTCTCGCACATTTTCTGGTCCTTCGAGCCGGATTTGAACTAGCGAGAAACATTGTTAGACAAACGCCGCATCACTTTAAAAATTTCACGTCAGCGCTCTCGCTCTGGTTCGCTCTCGCACATTTTCTGGTCCTTCGAGCCGGCTGGCCTGAGGGACTCCCAGAAGTATGCTGCACGCGTTCCTGGGAGTCCCTCATGCAAGGCCAGGTAAGGACACTCGGAGGGGTTTTAGTGGGTGCAAGCCCCACATAACCCCGGGCTCTCCCCCGAGGCTCGGGGTATGCGTCAGGCATTTCCCGTTATCAAAAAAAAAAAAAAATGGTCCTTCGAGCCGGATCTTCGCCGGTATCCGCAGTATCGAGTGCATCGCGTTCAGTGCGCGTATCAAGAAAATCAGAGAAAGAAGAATTCGCGAGTGAAATCATGAGTGACGAAATAGACGCCTTGCTGAGCGCCCAGAGGGACATCCATAGTCGCATGGCCAGGTCAGTGACCAATTTAAAGAAAATGGGGACAGCCAACATCACCCTCGGCGCTGTCGAAATCCGCTCGATGCTTCTCGACCAGCTGTGGACGAAATTTGAAAGGCACTACGAGCTTATTCGAGCACATTACAAGGACGCCTTCGATCAGAGTGAGTACAATACGTCTCAATTTGCCGATTCCGCCGAAATCACGTACGTGCAGCAGCAAAGCCTGCTGGACGAGTACCGGACGAAACTCATGGCGAAGGAACCGAGTTCAGCTTCCAAAACAGAAGGTAATGTGTCTTCCGGAAAACCGTCGCTGCCTCGCCTCAAGATTAGCTCTTTCTCTGGCGCATTCGAAGACTGGCCTACATTCCGAGATCTCTTCCAATCCATTGTCGGAAACAATTCATCAATCTCAGCAATCGAGAAATTTCATTACCTGAAAACTTGTCTGGAGGGTCCGGCTAAGGAACTGATTCAACCGTTAGCAATGACCGAAGGCAACTATCCACGCGCATGGGAGCTGCTGAGCGAGCAGTACGAAAATAAGAGAGAGTTATCACGCTCCAATTTCTCCAAGTTTACTGCCGTGGCTAAGATGAAGAACGAAACTGAGGAGGAGCTCAACCGCGTCTTCAACGCCTTGACCAGGGTAGTCAACGGCCAGGAAAGCATTGACAGGCCTATCGACTCTCATGGCTTCGATCTACTAAATCATCTTATCGTCGAGCTCTTCGATCCAAGAACTCGCCTGGAGTGGGAGTCACTCTCAAGCGCCTCGAGCGACATACCCACTCTTAAAGAGCTAATGAACTTCATAAACCAAAGGGCACGTACTCTCAAAGCCGCCAAACCAAAATCGCTCAAGGTCGCCGACAACCCGTCGCGATATGCCAAGTCGCATCACGTCAAGAAACACACCGAGTCTTCTCAATGCGTCCTATGCAAGGGTAAGCACCACGTGATGGTGTGTGAAGAATTCAAGAAAAAATCCGCGGCCGACCGCAAGGCCGTTGCCGAAACTCACAAGCTGTGCTTCAACTATCTCGGCTCTCATACATTCGCGAAGTGCCAGTCGACGAGGACGTGTGCTACGTGCCAGTCTCGTCACCACTCAATGTTACACGACGCGTACGTTTCATCGAAACCTCACGAGGTCAGCTCACTGACGGCAGTGCGCCGCGACAACGACACAAGACTATCTTGCTCGCAACTGCGCGAGTTTCCATTGCTGATCGTCACGGCAATCAGCATACCACACGCGTGCTCATCGACCAAGGTTCGGAAATTTCTCTGACCTCCAAGGCTCTGGTCCAGCGCCTACGCTTGCCACGCTCTCGATCCGCAATCGAAGTCATCGGCATCAGCGGCAAAAGCTCCGGGCCCAGCAGGGGAAAGGTGACGCTCAAGCTGACCTCGTTAACCGCAGGGACCGACTTCAAAGTCGGAGCCTTTATTCTGCCATGTCTTTCGCTTTACCAAAGCTCTCACGCAAGGATCAGAATGGAGTGGCCACAGCTAAAGGGGCTCCAATTGGCTGATTCGGACTACGCCGAACGACTCGATTGAGCTACCTTTTGGAGCGGAGGTATGCTCAATCATTCTCCAGGGTGGTCTCCGCAAGGGAGGCCCCAAGCGCCTATCGCTCAAAAGACACAGCTCGGCTGGATCTTATCGGGAGGTTGCGACCAAGTAACCAACTCAGCACAGCGCCACTCGCTTCAGTGCACCGCAGATCATAAGCCAGCCGACCTTGTGCACCGCTCAACCGCCGATCACGCCGATGGTCAACTCGCCAATGACGACGGATCGCGTTTTCCTCGAGGCGCAGATCCGTTACGACACGACTGCACGTCGACGATGTCGTAACCGGAGCGCATGAGAAGGACGACGCTATCGCTCTCCAAGTAGAGCTTCGCAACCTCTGCATGGCGGGCGGGTTCTCTCTCCGAAAGTGGGCCGCCAACTGCCAGGAGCGTCTTCGCGACATTCCGTCTGAGTACTGTCTCACCAGGGACTCGCGGTCGTGGGAACTAGAGAACCACTCAACGCTGGGGTTGCGCTGGTATCCAACCAGGGACGAATTCGCCTTCTCTGTTCCTCCTCGCACCGTCGTCGCATTCACCAAGAGAAGCCTGCTGTCGGAGACCGCTCGACTCTTCGACCCGCTCGGATGGCTGGCTCCAGTAACCATTCAAGCTAAAATTCTTATGCAGTCGGCCTGGCTGCAGCAGCTAGAGTGGAACACACCATTGCCGTCAACCATCGCTGGAAAGTAGAAGCGGCTCTGGGAAGAACTTCCACTGCTTGAGAAGCTCAGAGTCGGCCGCTGGCTCGGCACCGGCCACACGAGCTCTCAACTCGAATTGCACGGCTTCGCAGACGCGACCGAAAGAGGTTACGCCGCTGTGAAGTATCTCCGCATCACCGCAAACAACCTAACAAAGACTCTATTGTTGACAACCAAAAGCAAGGTCGCGTCGATCAAACCTGTTTCTCTCCCGCGACTCGAACTCTGCGCCGCCGCCGTACTGTCAAGTGTACTCGTGCACACGCGCTCTGTGCTAAAATTAGTTGCAACGCCAGTGATCTTGTGGTCAGATTCCAAGGTCACGCTCCACTGGATTCGAGGTCACGTCTCCCGCTGGATTCCACAAGGCCGAGTGGTGGTCAAGCGATGGCTGCATCAGTGCGTGACATGCACACGGTGGAGGGCTGCCATTCCGCAACCGAAAATGGGAAACCTTCCTCCAGGAAGAGTGACTCCTGCACGACCATTTCTTCACGTGGGCAACGACTACGCCGGGCCTATCTTTATCAGGACGAGCAAAGGGCGTGGGCACAGCGCTCACAAAGCGTTCATCGCTGTCTTTATCTGTTTTAGCTCCAAGGCCGTTCATCTTGAGGCTGTTTCAGCTTACACCACCGACGCCTTTCTGGCTGCTCTCCGTCGATTCACATCTCGCCGAGGACTGTGCACGGACATCTACTCCGATTGCGGCACCAAATTTTCGGGCGCCGACCGGCAACTTCGAGAGATGCTCCGAGCCTCTTCGTCACGCAAGTACTTACACACTCTGGCTACCAGACCGAAATGGACCAAGGATGCTTTGCCACCACGCCTTGGATCGCTATGCATCCTTCGTTCCGAACTCTCACCGCCAAACAAGTGGCCACTGGCACGGATCACGCAGCTACATCCTGGGGACGACGGCGTAGTGCGAGTGATCAAAACCGCCTCATCCGAATTAATTCGTCCTCTAGTCAAATTAGTTCTATTGCCGGAAGATGCTACCGCGTTTATCTCGCACGCGAATGCATCAAATGTAAAGAAGAGCTTGAATTGATCGCGTGTACTTTCGTGAATCATTTTTTCAATGTTATTTGTCATATAACTCTCGTTCACGGTTCAAGTTCTTCCACGGATTCATTGCATTGTATCGCTTGTTTTATTTACGCGTTTACTGTTTTTTTTTATTGTAATCTCAATGCGTAACTTTATACATATATCGTCACGGAGATGACGAGGCGGGCGGGAATGTTTGAGATCGGTGATTCGAGGAAGGGGTGGGAATTCCTTCGGTCGACCGACAGTAATTGTTATTGAACGCACGCACAAGGCGAGCTCGTGATTTCATCTCGAGCCTGACATTAAGCCTCGTCAAAGTCAGGGATTCAGTGTTCTTTAGTCTTTTCAAAACAATTCGGTTCACGCAAACAGGCACCGGCAACGGACCATCGAAAGTTCTAGAACAATTAATTCGCGCACGCGAGCGCCGCGCTCCGACGAATACGTCACGCGCTGTCACCAATCCCGCGTACGGATTTTCTGTCGCGCATGACTGTTACGTTGAACGTCGTTGGAAAAGAATCGAAAGCGCCAATCAATTTTGTACAACCAATGCCACGTGATAATTACGATTGTGGCAAAATTTAATTGGATTTCTCCCAAGAAGAAAGCCCAGACCGAAAGCAATAAATGCTTCGATCTCGCCGTTCCTCGAGGGCAGATTGCTTAGATAGTTTATACCACTTAAACCGTTTACATCGCTTAGAATTTTCTGACTCCTTAGAGTTCTCACTTTTAAAAGTTCTTAGAGTTCTTAGAGTCATAGTCTTGTTAGTATATCGCTTCGTAAAATCGCCGTGCTAACCGCTTAGTGAAATCGCGATAAAACGAATCTTTCGAGAAGTGCCGAGAAAATCGCCGAGATTTTCCATTACCGCGATTCCAAAATATCATTTGGAAAAGATGACCGCATTTAATATTCTGTTAATCTAATATTTAATTAATTATATTTTTTGACTCTGTAACTGATTATATTAAAGAAAGCTCTTTTGTTAAATTAAAAAGAAACGAAGTTCTCTTTACTGTCGTGTATCATATCAACCATGTGCCGTTCTTTCACTTGAACCTTTCCGCGCGGTGCATTCTCGCACATTTTCTGGTCCTTCGAGCCGGATTTGAACTAGCGAGAAACATTGTTAGATAAACGCCGCATCACTTTAAAAATTTCACGTCAGCGTTCTCGCTCTGGTTCGCTCTCGCACAATATATATATATATATATATATATATATATATATATATATTATATATATATGTTGTAATAAATATATATATATATATATATATATATATATATATATGTTGTAATATAAAGAAAAGTATTTCATATATTAAAAATGAATGCAGAGATAAATAAGAGACAAGGCATATATGTATATATGTAAAATGGCTGCCAAAATTAATAAATAATTTTATTGTATTGCCGAAATAAAGAACAAATAAAGATCTAAAGCTGGTTCTTCTTCGAAGAAAGTTCAATAAATTAAAATAAAACAAATTTTACTTATTTCACTCCAATTTATTGTACCAGTGTATACTAATTACTTCAAGAACGAATAGGTCTGTATAGAAGTACTTAATATTCTAGTATTTAAAACATTGTTCTTAAGTTAAATATAATAAGAATTTTATTAATTTATAATATAAACTAAAGAACACAAATTGACAAAAAACGATAATAAAATTATATTTGCTGGCTTGAAACTTTTAATTATATATCGTAAATACAAATGAGCGAATTTTTTTACACAAAAAAATTTTGATTGTCACGACTTGCCTCTGAAACATTTAAATTCTTCACTTGCTCTTCTATTGTCTGACAATGAACACTAAAGAGATCTTCTACATCTATGAGTACCATATTCATATCCTTAAACTCTGGATCGTTCGATGTATCCAGTAATCGGTAACTTTGTATATGTCATCTATCCATTTAGGTATTTTTCCAGAAATATTAGTAGGATAATCACTATCAGATATTCTCTTGACACCAACTTTGAGATTTTCTATTACCAGAAAAGAATGAAATAGGTTTATTGAAGAAAGGTATATTGAATATTTTAGATCGAAAATGTCACATGCTTTGTATATAATTTTCTTAAGAGTCGACAGACTAGAACTCTAGATTTAAAATAAATTTTACAATGAGCCTAAATTATATTTTATATATTAGGTAACTTTGCTTCCGCCGTTTTCTTATAGATGGCTTTAACGGTAAGTGATGACCGAAATAAATAGATCATAGAATATACGTCATACAATAAATTGGGCATCTGTCAACATAACTCCATAGAAATTAATCGATTTGTCTCGATCTGCATCTTAAAGTTATTCTCGATTGAAAATGTCAGTTTACGAGCCAAATTCTCGTCATTTGCGGGAGGTTTTAATTTTTTGCTTCAATATGAAGAAATCTGCGGCTGAGGCTCATCGAATGCTCTCAAATACTTATGGTGAGGCTATTAGTGAAAGAACGTGTCGTGAGTGGTTTCAACGCTTCAAGAACGGTGATTTTGACGTCGAAGACCGGCATAGCGGAAGAGAGAAGGTTTTCGAAGATGCAAAATTGGAGGCATTACTTGATCAAGACTCGTGTCAAAATCAAGAAGAATTGGCATGATCATTGGGAGTGACTCAACAACCCATTTCAAAACGCCTGAAAGTCATGGGAATGATTCAGAAGCAAGGAAATTGGGTGCCGTACGAGTTGAAGCCGAGAGATGTTGAACGGCGTTTGTTTGTTTGTGAACAGCTGCTTGAAAGGCAAAGACGGAAGGGATTTCTGCATCGCATTGTGACTGGGGACGAAAAATGGATTCATTACGATAACCCCAAGCGCAGAAAGTCATGGAGAGTTCCCGGCCATGCTTTCACGTCGACGGCCAAACCGAATATTCACGGCTCCATTCACGGCTCTGTATTTGGTGGTACACCAACTCGGCGTAGTGTATTATGAGCTGTTAAAACCGACTGAAACAATCACAGGCGATTAGTATCGAATGCAATTGATGCGTTTGAGCCGAGCATTGAAAGACAAACGGACGCAATACGAGAGACACGATAAAGTGATTTTGTAGCATGACAATGCTCGACCCCATATTGCGAAAGTGGTCAAGACATACTTGGAAACGTTGAAATGGGAAGTCCTACCCCACCTGCCGTATTCTCCAGACGTTGCTCCCTCTGACTATCACTTGTTTCGATCAATGGCACACGGCCTGGCTGACCAGCACTTCCGGTCTTATGAAGAAGTAAAAATTGGATTGATTCGTGGATTGGCTCAAAAGATGACCAGTTTTTTTGACGCGGGATTCGTACGCTGCCCGAAAGATGGGAGAAAGTAGTGGCCAGCGATGAACAATACTTTGAATCATAAATGTATAACCAGTTTTTTACAATAAAACCTTGAATTTTGAAAAAAAAAAACGGCGGAAGCAAAGTTGTACACCTAATACCTAGAACTCTATAACAGGATAGTATTTTTATAATAATAACAATAGTATAATAATAATAATAATAACAGTAATAATAATGTATGTATATATATCTAATCATATATACATATATTAATATAATATATATTATATTATAATATAATTATGTATTTTTATTATGCTTAAAGTTATAATTATAATAATTATTACAGGAACTGGAAGACAAGAGAGACTATTTAATGATCTCTGTCGAAGATAAATTTCTTTATGCTGAAATTATATCAGGAATACAAATTAGTTCGGTTCATTTTTTTGTGTTCAAAAATGCATTTATTCCAAAACAAAATGAATGAACAGATTAATTAAAGTATTGTCTATCGCTGGTTACTACTTTCCCTATCTCTCAGGCAATTTTCGAATTCCATCTCGAAAAAATGAGTCGTCTTTGGAGGCGATCCAATTTTGGAGCCAATTTTCGATTTCTGCGAAAGAAGTGAACCGGTGACTTGCCAAATCGTGCTGCATCCTTCGGAACAACCAATAATCAGAAGGAGCAATGTCCGGACAATACGGCGGGTGCGGTAAAACATTCCATTTGAGCGTTTCCAAATATTTTTTTACGACTTTTGCGACATGAGGCCGAGCGTTGTTATGAAGAAAAATAACTTTCATGTTGCTCATATTCCGGCCGTTTTTCTCGCAATGCACGACTCAAACGAATCAATTGTAGCCGATACCGATCATCCGTAATGGAATCGCCAGGTTTCAGCAGCTCTTAGTAAACAACACCCTTTTGGTCTCACCAGATACAGAGCATGATCTTCGAACCATGAATGTTCAGCTTTGGTGTTGATGTTGAGGTCGATGGCAATGATTGACCGGGCTTAGCGTAGTATTTTTTCTTGGGATTGTCATAGAATATCCACTTCTCACCTCCAGTCACAATCCGATGCAAATAACCTTTTCTTTGTTGTCTTTGAATCAGCTGTGAAAAACGCAAGTGAAAAATCGCCTTTCAACGTCTCTCGGTTTTAGTTCATAAGACACCCAATTTCTTTGTTTTTGAATTATTCCCATGACTCTTAATCGTGAAACGATTTCTTGAGTTACTCCCAATGATTCTGCAAGCTCCTCTTGCGTTTGACTCTGATCTTCTTCGAGTAATGCCTCTAATTCTTTGTCTTCGAATTTTTTTGGCTGTCCAAAGCGAGGCTTGTCTTCAACGCTGAAATCTCCATCCTTGAAACATCGAAACCATTCCCTACATGATTTATCAGTTGGAGCAGTGTCACCATAAACTTCGACAAGCATTCGATGGGCTTCAGCTACATTTTTCTTCCAATAAAGCAAAAAATTAGAATCTCCCGCAAATGCTGCTTCGTTAACACAAAATTCGACATTTCAAACACAGTAAAAATCGAGGTTTTTGTATGAAATTCAAAGTGATATAAACTGAATATTATTAGCAGATGTCTAACCTCTCTGAAAACGCCAAAATCAGTTGTCACTATGAACCATTCACAACAGCCGGAGCCAGCTTTTGGAAAATTAACCGAACTAATTTGAACTTCCAATAATTAAAGTATTAAGAAAATTACTGTAATTACAATATTCATAATCAGGAAAATCATTTAAAAGCGCATTTACAGCAATTTTTTTAAAAGAGTGAAATAAAAATTTATATTCTAATATCTTATTTGATCTGCATTATAGCTGAGGTGCAAATTATTTTATTATTAGGTGAACAAATAAGTTTCCGCCGTTTTTAATCAAAAATTAAGCATTTATTATGAAAGAATGATACATAATGTTTTATTGATGTAAGTCGAAATGTAAGTGCAAGTTCTTTTTGCGTTTGGTACGAATTTTCATTCAATAATGCTTCCAATTCCGCGTCTTCTACACTTTCGGCCTTCCGCTACGTTCTTTGTCTTCGACGTCAAATTCATCGTTCTTAAATTTTTGAAACCATTCACGACAACTTTTCTTACTTAAGGCAGCCTCACCATATACTTCTACAAGCAATCGATGAGCCTCAGCTGCAGATTTCTTCAAATTAAAGAAGTAAATCAAAAGTTCTCGCAAATGACGCTTATTCGGCTCAAAACTCGGCATTTTCGCATAAAAAAAAATATATGATGCTGATACAAAATCGTTAGTATTTCAAGGTTATGTTGTTGACAGATGTCCAACCTTAGGATATAATGTTTTACATCAGACAATTTTAACCATAGTTTGCTAATGGCACCGTCTTTTGTCAAACGGCGGAAACTTATTTGTACACCTAATATATTTTATTAAAAATTAAACTGCAAAATCGATTCTGTACTCATTTTTGTAGCTTCATAAGAAACCGAAAAAGTCTCAAGACGCAATGTTATTTCTAGGAAATAAAATAATAATATGAAGACATGTATCAAGATCGTACCATAAGAGACGGATCACTTTATTTATCATAACATTTTGAAGAGCAAAATTACAAAATTCTACTTTTTAGCAAGTATCGTAGGTTCAAAAATATAAGTAAAATATAAATAAATAAAAGAAGTTCCACGGTAGTATTTCTTCTATGCAACAACATATGTATCTAGATTGCAAATGAGGTGTGAATCTGTGAATTAGTTGACTCGTTTCTGCCGACTCTTAAGTATTATAAATTCTAGAACAGTCTTTTTAAAATTCTAGAACAGTTTCACAATTAACTGCAAATAAACCAACCTAACTTAAAAGTTAATCTTTGTCAGTAAAGTACATCTTCAGAAAATTTGCAATCAAATCGCAATTAATCGCATTAACAAAAATATATAAATCATCAAATTCATCACCGGCTCTGTGAGGATGCCAGCAAACTGAACGATGGTTTCTACAGGTAAGGCGTCCGAAAAGAAGACCTCAGTTTTTGAGCGTTTACACGTAATTACCAATGCGTCCAGTGGAGAATCGCTATTCTTGCATTTTACACGTAAAATTGCAACCATTTTCAACGTGAAATGTAACGTCAAGTCACAATAATCCACATTAATCTATGCACAATGCAATTTAAAATAAAAACTAAATGTTCGTGATCTTCTCGGACTTGGGATTGCTTATGCTTTGCTTTAACCTAACCTTCGTTATAGTTTGAACACAATAGGCAATAGGCAATAGGCACAGGGAACAGGGAATAACGAGTTGTCCAATCAGAGCTCTGGGATGTTGAACTTAAGCTTTAAACGCAAGATACACTGGAATATACACTTTCTGATAGGTTGAAATCGTGTTATTCCTATTGCTATCGCTATTCTTTCGCATTGTGTTTAAGGCTTTACGCGTCAGAGCTCTGATTGACTGAACGGCTTGTTATTCCCTGTTACCTATGTCTATTGTGTTTAAGCCTTAAGCCTTGTCGCGTTTTGCTCGAATCCCCCAAAATTACACTTAAAAGGAAATAAATATACGTATGGATGTAGGAACAAAAGAAAGTGAAAATATTGAGTGCAAAAAATACAAATAGAAAAAAACTTGAAACATGCCATGCCAGCTTTTTTCGTGTTACTGTCGAAATCACCTAAAATCACTAGATTTATAAAATATCACAATTGATTTTTCAGAAATGTTGCGTCAAAATGATTGTAATGCACATGATACACTATTTCAAGCAAGATGTAGTTGGAGGTTTATCTTTTAAACTATACTTATATGTTCCTTTATGCACTTTCATGCACTAAACTTCCACAACAAAACTTCTACAACAAATAAACCCGTATTAAACTAAAGAATGCATAAATTATTTGTACATATTATTTGTTTATAAATAAACTAATTACAATTAAAAAAACATCGATTTACATACTTGACGGTTTCATTTTCTCAAATAAAAATATGTATATACGAATACATAAATTTGAAACGGCTGCGTTTCGCGTCAAAATAGATGAGATTTTGCGATATTTTATAAATTTAGTTAGACATTAAAATTGCCCGCACACTACTGCTAGTACATCCATTTTTGGTTTGAGAACTACTTATCTACATACATTTTCTGATCTGTCGATAAAATCATATCATCGAGTGATTCGTGTCTGTAATACATCCATAGAATAGAAGCATACCGACTATTCTTCATACGATTTCTGTGAGAGAAGATTCTCTCACAGAGAATAAATTTTTCTCGTTAACTATATCCGCAGAATGTCTTGTTGATCAAATATGTCTTTCTGTTAATTATTGCATAGATGCATTCTATTTACATGACTTTTAGTGACACGATTTTATCAGTTTCAACTTGAGTTGAAACTGATAAAATATTTTATATATTGAAATTATGTGCACAATAAATAATCTTTGTAAAGTGGAGATAAGTAGAGAGGCTTGTTAAGAGACAAATTGACATTGCGTTCTATTTATAAATTTATAAAAAAAGGAAACAATGGAAAAGTTACTGCAAAATATTTCTTTTATAACATAGATACTTCTTCCTAAGTTTCATTTAAATCAAATAAATATTACAATATATAAAGAACAAAATTCAAGAGCAAGCAAGAAAATTTTTAAGCATTTCGTAATTTCGTATTAATGTTCTTCATCATAAGAAAGAAATCTAATAAGCGATGTATTATTAGTTAAAAGAAAAGTTTGTTAGTAAACAATACGTTATTTTGAGTGACAATGGTAATTTGTTATAATAAGATGATCATGTGTGCAGGGATGAGATACGTTTTCTCATATCAAAAGAAAAGATTAGGATAACTTGCTGTACCACATGTAAACATTTTTCTCATATCAAAAGAAAAGATTAGGATAACTTGCTGTACCACATGTAAACATTCAGTTACAAATTAACTCTGACAAAACGCTTTATATTTAATATTTCTATATAAATACACTAAATAAATTTAAATCTATCTTTATAATATCACTTAGTCAAGACTTAAAACATCAAATAATAAATCCAGGTTATTGTCACCTAGTACGTTTTGCAACATATTGCAAACGATTACTTGTGAAGGAATTTGCCTAGTGAAGAGAATCCGAACCAAGGATTGAAACTTTTGTGAGTGATATAGATTAGTATCACATCATGATTAAAGTATATACTTACCAACTTTCTGTGTTAACTCATATTAGCATGTTTTAACATTAATTTTATCGCTTTCTTATCTTTATTAAATGTTTTCTTATTATAGTAATAATGCAAGCTAGTAAGAGAATTGTGTGTGTGTGTGTGTGTGTGTGTGTATGTGTGTGTGTGTGTGTGTGTGTCTGTTTTAATGACGCTAAAACTTTAATATTATATGAAAAATGAAGAGTAGAACTCCAAAATGCATTTTGTCAAAATTTCATTTTTTTAGTTATCACATAGTGTTCAGTGTCAAAAGACTCATAATAGCTGCTCTAAAATGTTCAAAAAGCGTTTTTTTCATCGTTAATTTATATGCTGAAAAAATATAGACATTTAAAAGTGCAAATTATGATTTTTAATTTATAGAGATGAACAAAATGCATTTGTCTAACATTTTTTCCATAAAGTGTGTATTTTTCTTGTGTGTGTAGTTTCTTTCTTTCTTATTTTTTGAAAACAAAACGCAATTTGAAAGTCTGCTCCTCAAATATAGATATAATGATTATTTGTTCAAAATTTGTTCGAAATTGTTAAATAAATAGATGTAAATTTTGTATAATTGACTTACCTTTTATAATTACTTTTACAAATATATATATATATACATATATATATATATGTGTATATATATATATATATGTATATATATATATATATGTATACATATATATATACTATATATACATATATATATATATATGTATTAGGTGTTGGAATTAATTCGTAGCGTTTTACAAGTGATGGGAAGTACTTTTATTAATGTATTTTTTAATGCTCATGTGAAATAAATAACATTCTTTCATTAAAAACGCTACGAATTAATTCCAACACCTAATATATATATACAATATACTCTTTTCTATAATAAAATATATGTATCAGGTGTATGCATAAGTTTTTTCCGGTTTAACTAAGAGATGGCGCCAGCGAAAAGTACGCAGCGTATTAATTTGACACATACGCCATTTTGTTCGTCTGACATTTAACTACAAACACACACAAGTTAAGTCCGCCAAAAACTAGCGTCTTTGTTTTATCATTTAGTGATCATATCGAGTTTTGTGCGTGAAAAAGAACATTTGCGGCACGCATTGCTTTTTTTATTTAATCAAAAGAAAAAGGCTGTTGAAAGTCATCGTTTGCTGGTAGAAACATATGGTGAACACGCTCCATCGATTAGAACATGTGAGACATGGTTTCGACAATTTAAAAATGGTGATTTCAATGTGAAAGACAGTGAGCGCTCTGGTAGACCACAAAAATGCGAAGACGAGCAATTGCAGGAGTTATTGGATGAAGACCCAACTCAAACTCAACGGCAATTAGTAGAAGCATTACATGTATCACAAGAAACAATCAGCAGACGTTTACGAGCAATGGGAAAGATCAATAAACTCGGTAAATGAGATCGATAAACTCCCACACAATTTGAATGAACGTCAAATGGAAAATCGCAAAGTCACTTGTGAAATGCTGCTTCAACGCTACGAAAGGAAATCATTTTTGCATCGAATTGTGACGGGTGATGAAAAATGGATTTATTTTGAAAACCCGAAGCGGAAAAAATCGTGGCTTTCACCTGGCGAACCGGTCCATCAACACCAAGGCCAAATCGCTTCGGCAAGAAGACCATGCTCTGTGTCTGGTGGGACCAGAGCGGTATTGTGTATTATGAATTCTTGAAGCTCGGCGAAACCGTTAATACACAACGCTATCGCCAACAAATGATTAATTTAAACCACGCATTAATTGAAAGACGACCGGAATGGGCCAGAAGACATGGCAAAGTGATTTTGTTACACGACAATGCGCCGTCTCACACAGCAAAACCAGTGAAAGACACCTTGAAATCGCTTGGATGGGACATCCTTCCGCACCCGCCGTACTCCCCAGACCTGGCGCCATCTGATTATCACCTCTTCGCATCATGGGGCACGCGCTCGCAGAGCAGCACTTCAGCAATTTCGAGGAAGTTGGAAAATGACTCGACGAATGGTTTGCCGCAAAAGACAAGCAGTTTTTCTGGCATGGTATTCATAAATTACCTGAAAGATGGGCGAAATGTGTAGAAGCCGATATTTTGAATAAAAAAAAATTAATTTCCCTTGAAAATTACGTGTTTTTTTTAACCAAAAAACCGGAAAAAACTTATGCATACACTTGGTATATATAAGATCGATTTAATAAATTTTGATTTTCGACTTAGATAATTTTCAAAATGCTTTATATTCTTTTAACAATGTTATCGCAAACACATGAATTTAATTAAAAATATGTGAATACAAAGATTCGTGGTAAGTCAAATAGGTATGTACAATATATATAGCGGAATTAATGATAAAATTTTTGAAAGAAACTGACAAATAGAAAATTGTTAAATTTTAAACATAAAAATAAATACAAATAAATTATCAAATATAAAAATAATTCTTTAAAACACCACTATTCTCGAGTTTGGATCATCTCGAGCGGTCGGTACCCGAGACACTTTTGTATCTATATATATAAAAAATTACAATAACGCATATATTTTATTATTATTAAATATAAGTATCCCTTCGTAACTCCTATTCCATAAGAAAATTATTTTATTCATTTATTTTTCATAAAAGATGATTTTTAGCAATGTGTTAAAATATATTTTCTTACACGTGAATTTTTTTTAATATTATATTAGGTGTACAAAAAAGTTCTGAGCTTTTTTTTGTAAAATTCAATCTTTATTCAAAAACAAACGAAAAAATATTAATCAGCGAAATATTCTCCGTTTGCATCAATGACCTTTTGCCATATTTCAGGGAGCTTGCGAATTCCTTGACGATAGAAACTCACCGGCTTCGAAGCGATAAAGTCATCAATGCATTTTCGTATCTCTTCTAATCTCACGAAATGTGTATCAGCCAAATGATGCTGCAGCGACCGGAATAGGTAGTAATCGGAAGGCGCCATGTCTGGGCTATACGCCGCGTGCGGAAGAAGTTCCCAGCCTAACGCAAAGATATGGTCCTGAGTCGCTTTCGCAACATGAGGTCGAGCATTGTCATGAAGCAAGATCACTTTACGACGTCCTTGGCCAGTAAATGGCCTCTTTTCTTCTAATGCATCGCTCAAATTGGTCAATTGTTGTTGGTAGCGGTCTGCCGTGACTGTTTCACCCGGTTGTAACAACTCGTAGTACAACACACCCTTCCAATCCCACCAGATACAGAGCAAAACCTTCTTGGCGTGGATATTGGGCTTTGGCGTCGAAGGTTGACCAGGATCAACCATGATTTTCTACGTTTAGGGTTATCATAAAGAATCCACTTTTCAACGCCTGTAATGATTTTGTGCAGAAAATCTTTTTTCCGGAACTTTGAAAGTAAAGTGAGTGCAGTGTTACGCCGTCGATTTTTGTTGTCTTCGGACAATTCATGCGGAACCCATCTGCCTTCCTTCTGAACCTTTCCCATCGTATGTAATCGTACGGAAATGGCTTGCTGCGTAACGCCAAGCTGTTCTGCAAGCTCCTTTTCAGTTTGCGCAGAGTTTATATCCAGCAGTGTTTGCAATTCGTCCGTTTCAATCTTTTCAGGGCGTCCAGCACGCGATTCATCTTTAAGACTGAAATCTCCTTGGCGAAACTTTTGATACCGTCTTTTACATGTAGCATTACAGCGTTCTCTCCATATGCAGCACAAATCATTGCAGTGGCTTCAGCAGCATTTTTCTTCAGATGAAACGCGAAGTGGATGGAAAATCGAATATGCTCTTTTGTTATTGCCATCGTGAACACTACTGATTTTTGAGATTATGTGCATCAAACGCCAAACCGTATGGCATTTTAGAAGGCCAAATGTTAACGCTTTAAAACCGCAAAAGAACGGGAAGATATATAAAATTTAAATTGTTATTTCGGTTGTATCAAATCTAAAGCTCAGAACTTTTTTGTACACCTAATATTAAAGATGTTATAAAAATGATAATCGTAATTAATATCTTGTCAACCACTATTATTAATAATAGGTCTAGAAGATTTGGAATTCACACCCTCCTGTAAACAGACTGTTGTAATTTGACGGATAATTTAACTTTTATTTGCGGATAGATCTTAAGAATTTTACGTGGAATCAGCATACATTAAATCCGCTTTCTATTATAAAAATTACTCTTCTTTGTATTGGATGCTAATCAGCGTATCACAAAGCAAATTTGTTAAATTTTATTATATAAATTTTAATAAATTTTATAATTGCAAGTTAACAATTAAAAGTAAATACAATTTATTTATTGTTAATATTTCATTTCATTTATCAATATTACAGTAATGATTGATTTAATAAAATTTGTGTTACCATACATATATTTTCATATAATCCCGCATTTTTAATTTTATGATTATGCAACTACGAAATATCATTTTTATTGTATTTTGAACGGCATTTATAATTGTATCTTGTTAAATATGTCAGAATTAGTCGTTAATTGTGGATAAATTTTTCGTGTTAACCACCTGTAGAATATCTTATCAATTAAACATGTCTTTTTGTTAATTATTGGGGCATTTCGTTTTATGCATAATGTATTATTTTTCCGTATTGTTCATCGAATGTAAACAAGAATAAATGATGGGTGATTTGGACGCATAATGCACTCATAATCTATAAGGTATTTACAAAGTAATATGTAGGTAATAGAAAAATTCAAATGTTATTGCTATAACTTTCAAATTTCTATGCATTTTTCTCAAAATTATATTGACGGCGAAAAGAGAAGACGTTTTTTGGTCAGTCATGATACATACCATTTTGTTTCACTTCACAAGAAACAACACGACGATATAAAACAATACAGCATATTTGTCCGATTTGTGCCGACTAACACAATAATTGCACTACTAGAGCACTGAGATTAAAATAACTAATTGTAATTATCAGTATTATATTAGCTCATACATACTTGCTAAATGAAACTGAAAAATATTAAACAAATCCTTATAATGTAATAAATAATATAATACTTATAATATAGTTCTACTTCTAGTTGTAAAATCTCGAATCTTGTCATAACAACCGGAAATTCTTTCTGATTGTTATGACGAGATTTTGACTTAAATAAAATGTATTTAATTATTATATATACGCGCAATTCTTGTTCATATCAAACCATAATTAAACAAAATTTTTGACATTACTGCGAGAATAGAAGGTCTGTTACATACCTGCGTCCTAAAAATTATTGTACTGGACAAAACTGTAGAATACATCTGAAAGAAAATACACTATCATTATACTTAATGAAAAAGTTTGTTAATGAATAGATTTGTTAACCCTTTCGCTCAGAAAGCAGTCCATCGGAATATCATCACTGATCGGGACCCCACACCAAAAGTATATACGTGGATAGTCTTGGATTATTTAAAATTACGTTTTACGCCTGAACAACGCCATCTTGATACGTTTTTTAAAAAAAAGAACTATTCCCAAAACAAAATGATTAATTTCTTCGCAAACCGTTTTTTAAATATCCCCTTCAGTGGCATTATAGACATCAATATACTACCATTACTAATTATGTTTAAAAATATATTATTTGACAAAATTACGTTTGGCTGTATATTACTGTACAAGATGATTTGGCGTAACTCTTATTATAAGGGATATTATAAAATAATTTGTTCGCGAATAGCCAGCATTCGTCTATACGGATCGTTTCGTAAATGCCAGACATAGTCGGTGTTAGGAGCGAAAAGGTTAAATTCAAAAGAATTAATTATAAAGAAAATCTAGAAAATGTTTTATTTTATATGTACGTATTTATTCTATTATACATGTATATATAAGGTGGAGCAGTAACTCTATTCACTTAGAATGTTTTCGCTGTTTTTAGAGATATGATATATTTATTGAAGTTGTATAGCATTAAGAGGGTATAATATACTACTAATGGTTTATCTATGCAGGCGCTTCGAAGATTTCAAGATCATTTTTTCTCCATTTTTTAAAATGGAATACAAAGCAACTTAATAAATATATTATATATTATTATATATTTAAAAATAGCGGAAATATTCTGAAAGGATAGATTAGATTACTGTCCTTCTCTATACACGCACGCACGCACGCACGCACGCACGCACGCACATGTATTATATATACGTTTATTACATACTTTTATTTATATATTTATATTATATTTTTATTTAAAATAGAACATATACCCAGCAGATAAAACAATATCCAAAGCAGAAATGTCCCAAGCCAAATTTTACCTCTGTCTGTTTTATTTGCAATATAAACTGCAAAACCTAATTGAAATAAATAATTTAATAAGTGTTAAATATGTACTACAATTCTTGACAGTTCGGACACTTGCATAAATTTTATCAAATAGATGAGTAAATTTTAAACATTATTTTAAAACATCAATTATGATACTCGCAGATATCAAATAGCAACTCTATTCCTTACATTTACTGACATTTTGTTATTTTTAACTTCAATATGTGTCAAAATCAACCCATTTATAAAGTTTCAAAATAAAATGTTCATATTAATGTATGTACTTTGTAAATAATAAATTAAATTTGAATCAAAATTTATTATCAAATTTAATACACTTTTAAGAGTTAAGTTATTTAACTACAACTATGTTTTAACAACCCACCGCGCGGGGTGTGTCTTTGTCGTGATGTAGGGACTCACCCTGGGCCGTCCCCGAGCCCGGGGCCGCCTTGGACACTTGGTGAAGGGAGGATCGGATGTCGATCTGGAATGACTGACCTGTGCGAGCTTCCCCCGGTAAACGGAACAGTGTACTCCTAGAAAGAGGGACTTTGTCTCCGTGGACTGGGGAGGAAGGACAGTGGAGGTTAGCTGCTATTTCCCCCTCCCCCAGTTTTACGGACATTAAGTTTGACGAAGGTCTTCAGGCACTGAAGACCCACATGACCGACTATCGGGGTAAGCTGCTGTTGGGGGACTTCAATGCCCGAAATCCAGCGTGAGATCCTGGAGCTCTAACAGGAGGGGAAACCTGCTGATGAACTGGACGGGCATACAAGATCTGTGCCTGCTCAACCGGGAGGGTGAGCCCACGTGTGTGCATTCACGTGGCAAATCCTGCGTGGACACTACATGGATGTCGCGGAGTATCGCCGGACGTGGAGTAGTGGGTGGCCGAGGGGATTGGATCCCTCTCGGACCATTGCTCGGACCATACTGATGGAGGTTAGGGGTCTCCAAAATGCAATTGGGAGGATGGATAGACGTGTTTCCCTAAGTGGAGACTCTACAAAATAAAGAACGATTTAATGGAGGCCTCCGTCAAATCATGTATGGACGTACAGGAAGCGACGACGAAGGCTCACGTGGAAGCAATGGGACTATGACAGAAATCTCAGATTTCGCGACGCAGGCAGGCTTTGCCGGTCGAAGATCTACTGCTGGAGTGATGAGATCGCGACACTGAGAGCATCTTGTAACCATATACGAAGAAGGCTGACGAGGAGAAAATGTAGCGACGTCTCCGGAGATAATCTGAGGGTTATGAAAACGAGACGCGTGATGAGGAATATATCCAGAGGAGTAAAATGTCCCTCTGGAGAAATTTCCTGGATACTCTGGAGGTGGATTCATGGGGGATGCTCTACAAAGTGATGATGGGCAGGTTGAGAGAAGGGGAACGGGCGGTTGTTGAGACCCTCCCATCGCAGATGGAAAGGGAGATAGTGGGAGTACTGTTTCCCCAGGAGGACCTCTGGGAGAGGGAACCCAGGCCCTGCGAGTAGGAAGAAAAGATGGCCGTCTCATCCTCGGACATTGCCGATGGAAGTCTTGAGTGTGATAGTCAGGATAGGGGAAGGCAAGGGGAAACTACGAAGTAGTCGGTGCCATCGTCCTCAAGGAAACTGGCGATCTTGTGCGGAATATTGTGAGACCGTAATGAGAAGAAAGGCGGAGGGGAAAAGAGAACGCCAACGTAGGGCAACTATGGCTGGAGTAGAGACCCCTCTCCTCTCCGCCCCTAACTACAAGATATACCGGTAATCCGGTAAAAGATATATTGTAAATAGGGCTAAATATCCCCGGATATGTGTGGTGTGTGTGTGTGTGTGTGTGTGTGTGTGTGTGAATATGGACGTGGCTGGAGTTAGTAGTAGTATTAAGTGTTGTAGATATATATAGGTACGTATAGATAAACATGTGGATGTTTTAACACACACATGGGAGTAGCATACTGATTTTCCTGGGAATGGAGAGCCTCGCTTCGTGGACTTGAGGGAAGTACTGATGTAATCGGCAATTCCCCTTTACATTCTGGCAGAAGGCGAGAACAGGGCAAACTTTAGCTTGATAGGCGATTGGCTCGGAGTATCCACGTCATAAGGCATGAGATCACGAGCGGACGGAGCGGGTTGAATCCAGCACATGTGGCGGTACTGGCCAGGAGTTTTCCCCTCCCTGGTTCTTATCCTCAGAAAAGGTTTTTTATTCTCTTGCATAAAAAAAAAGTTTTAACAACAAAATTATAATAAATTAACGACACATTGAATAGAAGCAAGGCCGACATAGAATTTTTTTAAAAATAACATTTTTATAATTCAAAATGGTTATAACACAACACTATAAATTTAACATATTGTATTCTTTATATGCATTTTTAGGATATTTGTAATTATCAACACCAATTACAAATTTTTTATAAATTACGAGGGCAAGTCAATAAGTATCCGTGTTTCAAGACAGGTGACATTGCTGATGCAAGTTGGCATTACAATCGTGTACTACATCTTTCAAATGACGCCATACAAAATTTCAGAGTGATTCATGCAATAATCTTGATTTGACAGCAATTCATAGTGAGCGCGTTTGATATTTTCCGATACAATGGAAAAAGAGCAATATCGATCCGTGATTCGTTTCTTATTTTTGGATGGAACAACGTGCGAAGAAATAAAAACAAAGTTGAATGCCGTCTATGGGAATCTATGAGACTCTTCACCATCTATGACAACCGTCAGATATTGGTTCGACGAATTCAAATGTGGTCGTTCGTTTGTTTTTGATGAGGAGCGCCCAGGCCGTCCGGCAGACGTTGTTACTGAGGAAATCGTTGAAAAAGTCCACGACATGATTCTCGCTGATCGCCGAACGAAAGTACATGAAGTAGCAGAGGCCATAGGCGTCGTAGGGAACGGCATTCAATATTTTGCGTGATAACTTGGGAATGAAAAAGCTATCGGCCCGATGAGTGCCGCGATCAGGACAATGTGCACCGGCTCACTCCTTCGCCACAGCCAAATTGAGCTACGAATTGCTGCCGCATCCACCGTACTCTTTGGATTTAACCCCCTGTGACTTCTTCTTGTTTCCAAACTTGAAAAAAATAGCTCGATGGAAAGAAATTCATGTGGAATGAGGAGGTCATCGCCGAAACAGAAACCTATTTTGCAGAGTTCGATAAATCGTATTTTTCTGAGGGATTAAAAAAATGACCACAGAAGCGTTGGGAAAAATGTATCCTCTTAAAAAGGGATTACGTTGAAAAAATTTTTGTGAAAAGCTTGCGTCTTCATTATTAACATGGGTACTTATTGATTTGCCCTTGTATTTTCAATTTTATATGCCAAAATGCATCGAGCTTATTGCAAAATATTTATAATATAATAGTAAAATATACATTCACACGTAAAAAAAACCTGGTCACTAAGTTTTTTTCACAAATTTTTAATATTTTTGAATAGCAACAACTCAATGAAAAATCGTCGTATCAAGATTTTTAAAAAAGTATTTTAAAATAAGTAAAAAGGAAAAAGGGCTACGAGCCTAAACATAAATTGACAAACTGTATAAATAGTTAAAAAAAATTGAAATAAAACTATATCATAAAATTAAAAACGTAAAATATAATTTGACAATCAGAAGGTGAACAAAACAAACGTTTCGATCCTTGTTGGATCATTTTCAATGTGACAAATAAATTAATGTGACAAATAAATTAACAATGGTAATTAACAATAGAGTTATAACGTAGATAAAAACATAAGAAATTAAGTAAAATTCGCATTCGGGCGAAAAATTAACTATAAAACTCGTTCCAAATTGAGAGGAAATCAAACAAATGATTATAGTTGACAAAAATGTGCTCCTCCGAATGTGTGTGTATAAGGACGAACATGTTTCTGTTAGCAAGTATAAATTATAATAATAAATTAACGATAGAAGTAAATAAAAATAATAAAAAAAGTACAAATCGAATCGCAAACAATAAAAAGAAAGATACAAAACAAGTCGTAAATAATAAGTCAAAATTAAAAGAAAGAGGCAAAAATTATCTTTGATATTAGATATTATTAAGACAAGCACATAAGAAATAAAAAGTAAATTGCCGACATTCATTGTATATGTATGATGAGTTTAAAACAAATAAATTTATAATAAATACCTTATGTGTGTGTCGAAATGATGTATTATCGATTAGGCAATGCAATTGGAATCGAAATTGATCATCTCTCTAAGAAGCTAAGATATAAAGTACGACATATAAAGACAAGAAGATTGAAATGGAAAACTAGAAAGGGAAGGGGGAAAAAATAATAAGAAGGCAAGAATAAAGTGGAAGGGAGAGAAAGTAGGGAGAGAAGAGAAGGATAGGGAAGGGAAAACAGTCAAAAAGGAGAAAGACATTGAATGATCTGTGAATAAGTATCGGGTAAAGATTCGGTATCATTTTGTCTATTAAGGCCTTGTTTCTGTCTTTTAATATGAATCATTTCAGACACCAATCTCTTATTGTAAGAAGATTCGCAGTCCAAAATTCTCACATCATTCCATTTGAAATTATGATCAAAATCGATGATCAATTATGACAGTAGGAGAACCTATATTCTTTTTGATGTCAGAGATATGTTCGTGTAGTCTCGTGCTCAATTTTCTCTTTGTCTGACCAACATAACTCGCCTCACAATCATCACATGAGATTTTGTAGACAACATTCTGATTGGATAGGAAATTAAGCTTGTCTTTTCCTCTCTTTATGAAGCTTTTTAAAGGGTTAGGAATAGAAAAGGCCAATTTACAATGAAATATACTAGAGATTGGAAGGAAACTTTCAGAAATAGATTTAACATAAGGAATCGTAAAATATTTGTCTTTATGTGAATAGTGTGTAGTATCTTTGTTATATTTATGAAACTTTAATCTGCGTTCTATTGTAGAGAAAATAAAGAGAAGAGAATAACAGTTATTTAAGAAAATATGAATAGCATCTATCAAATTTTTTTGTTGGAATTGTGGATGTGATAATAAGATAATTTTGTCAATAAAACTGGTGATGGTACCTTTTTTATGGCATAGAGGATGATTTGAATGGAAATTAAGAAACCTTCCAGAAAATGTCTTTTTATAGTAAATGTCAAATATAATTCTCTGGTTATCTATAATCAGTATTGTATCGAGAAAACTCAATCTACCATTTGTACTAACCTCCAATGTAAACTATAATCTCGTATGTAAGGAATTAAAAATGTTCAAAGTGTCATTGACAGTGTCAGATGGAAGCGCGAGCAAAATATCGTCCACATATCTAAAATACAAAGGTTGTGCTGACAATTTTTTTAGTGCTATTTCTTCTAGATCTTGCATTACAATGTCAGCGATTATTGGAGATAACAGTGAACCCATCGGAGTGCCGAACACCTGTTTGTAGGTTCTATTGTTAAAAGTAAAAAAGGTAGAGTTCAAAATGAATCTGACAGCAATAATGAACTCATTTTTTGATATGTTTGTCTTTGCCGAGATGTAAACCTATCTCCTGTCGATGCTATTTAATGCTAGCTCAACAGGAATGTTAGTAAAAAGGGATATTACATCCAACGAAGCCAAAACATAATTAGGATCAAACACAGAATCATTTAAATGCTCAACTAAATGGAAACTGTCTTTAATGTAGCTGGGAGCTTTTGGAATACTGTCACTAATTAAATTGTGTAAAAAGAGAGAAAAGTTATATAATGGACTGTTTATACAAGAAACAATCACTCTCAATGAGTAACCCTCCTTATGTATTTTAGTCAGACCGTAAGCTCTAGGTATAACACCATCAGATGTAAGCAGTCTACGGTATGTTAGCTCGTCAATAAATTGATCTCGCCTCCATCTCACCAAAAAAGCGTGTAAGTCTCGAGTTAATTTTTTACTAGGATCTTTATCAACTAAGGCGTAAGTACTCGTGTTTGAGAGAATCTCCTCCATTCTCGATACGTAGGCGTCTTTGTCCAGAGCAACAGTGACGTTACTCTTATCGGCGTTAGTAAGTAGTATATTAGGATGGTCATTAATAAATCTCTTGGTAGTGCGCAACCAGTCCAAAATTAGTTTGTCGGTGGATGTAGGAGAAGGAAAATTATTTTGGAATCTATTAAGAATTGGAAGGGAATTATGTCTGACAAAATTAATTATGTTATTGGGACGACTAGTGATATTATTTTCTATATATTTAATAAATTCGATTAAGGTACTGTCTTTATTGTATTTGTTAATAGGAAGCCCGAATTTTTCGCCAAGTTGCAAAAGGTAATGAACCTCTAAGGGAACGTCAATGTCGCTCAAATTGATAAACCATTTTTCCCGTAAAGAGTCTAAAGGAGGAACCCCATCAAAAACGTCGGGAGCAATATCAATTCTCTCGAAATTGGATTGGGTATTGTACGAGCACCTATCAACAACGAGTTGAATACTAGGAGGATAATTAGTGTCTTTGGAAACATTGTAAGAGATTGGTTTAATTTTTGAATTTGATAATTTTAATTTTTTTCTATCGTAACCAATTAATTTTTTTATTGATTCTAAACATTTGTTTAGAAAAATGGAAACTGTTAATTTGATCTAAATATTTGAAAAATTGACAAATTACGGGGAATAGTAAATTGTAAAAAATTATGTTGGAAAGTAAAAAGATATTATTTCTAGTTGAGTACAAATGGCAGTAAGCGTCCCTCAATTCCAATCGCATAATTGCTTTTATATTACTAAGTTGTATCTCTTTTCGAGTCTTTTATAAGAAGTATTGTTGTGTAACGAAATTCCATTGGATTTGGAAAACTTATATAGATGCGGCGGAATTAACTCTAATTTCAAGCATGAATTAATAAATTTAATACGAGTCCTAATATTCACACCCAATTTGACGAGATTGCATAATTGTTTTAGCAAGTTACAGATATAAAAACCAAATCGGTTTTTTATGAAAGCGAAGGTGAAAAATATTTATGTTGAGAACGCATAATTTCGCCCGCGTAAATTAAATTATAAAAATAATAAGGCTCAATAAATCAAAATAAGTAAAAAGGAAAAAGGGCTACGAGCCTAAAACATAAATTGACAAACTGTATAAATAGTTAAAAAAAATTGAAATAAAACTATATCATAAAATTAAAAACGTAAAATATAATTTGACAATCAGAAGGTGAACAAAACAAACGTTTCGATCCTTGTTGGATCATTTTCAATGTGACAAATAAATTAATGTGACAAATAAATTAACCAATGGTAATTAACAATAGAGTTATAACGTAGATAAAAACATAAGAAATTAAGTAAAATTCGCATTCGGACGCAAAATTAACTATAAAACTCGCTCCAAATTGAGAGGAAATCAAACAAATGATTATAGTTGACAAAAATGTGCTCCTCCGAATGTGTGTATATAAGGACGAACATGTTTCTGTTAGCAAGTATAAATTATTATATAATAATAAATTAACGATAGAAGTAAATAAAAATAATAAGATTAAAGCTTGAAATCTCTACTTTTCAGATCGAAATTCCATGGCGCCAAATTAAAAATTGCGCACAAATGGAGTTTACAGCTTTCGAAAAAGTGAATTTTTACCTTTAATTTGTTTTTTTATAGACCTGTGTATAATTTTTTTCACCGAGTTATTCAACATTGAAGCAAAAAGGATCGTTTTTGAATAAGTTATCACACAGTGAAAAAAAATTGTACAGAGGTCTATAAAAAAGCAAATTAAAGATTTATTCTTTCGAAAGCTGTAAACTCCATTTGTGTCCAATTTTTAATTGGCGTCGTGAAACTTGCAAATTACATAAAACATTTTTAGAGTTTATGCATCTTTATTTATGCTTGTGTAACTTTATAAAATATTAATAGTACCGTTTTGTGAAGTACCGATCTGAAAAGTAGAGATTTCAAGCTTTAAAACGCTTTTTTAAAAATCTCGATACAATGATTTTTTACTGAGTTATTGCTATTTGAAAATATTAAAAATTTATAAAAAAAACTTAATGGCCAGGTTTTTTTACGTGTGAGTGTATACAGTCGATAGTAAAATTGATAGTAAAACTAATAAAAGTATATATGATAATATAATAATAAAATACGTATGAAATAACTTTAAAAATTCGCTTTTGTTGAATATAAAATAAAAAATAATTGTTAAAACTTTTTTTAATTTATCCTTTGTGGCGTTAGAATGTGTGTGTGTGTGTGTGTGTGTGTGTGTACAAGTTTAAAATATATAAAAGAATAACACAATTATTATGTAATGTTCCAATTTTGTACATAATCATTCGATAAAATTTATATTGGTGTCCGAATTTTGAGTGCTAGTAAAATTACACATAAAACAGTTAAACAACTTCGTTGTAATTATTTACCTGTTCACATAAGTCCTCATCGAGATTATAATTGGACAATTTGTAAAGAATTGCTACTGTCTCATTTATCTGAAATTATATTAACGTAAAATGAAAATTTGTAGTAAAACTGTAAACTTTGCATTTATTTCGCCATTTCAAACAAAATTTTGACATGTGTAATTTCATTGTTGTTTGTGTTATTATTCTAATTATAAATAATTATTAATGCTTTTAATTTAACTATACCTTATAGTAAACAGTTTGACATATGTAGTTTAACATGAGAAATAAAATGCTACACAAAACGAAATCAAAATAGTTAAATAAATTCATGATAATAGAATTAAATGTCCATATATTATCACGCTGTTCAATCAATTGATACATTAATAGACAGAACAGTACAGCCTCATTAAAATACCATATCATTTGTATTAACATTTGTACTTTGAATAGTATGTTTAGTTTGCGTGATATATGGCATAATTGTAAATGGACGTGCCTGTAAATAAATTGTAATTGTTATAATTAATCAAACCGTGGGACATATACGAGAGACATATACGAGAAGTACTAAGCAAAATATATTTTTAACGTAGAATTCGATATAAGCTATAGTGTTATAACTTGCAGTTCACAATGTGTGATTATTTTATTATCATAACTGCTGCATCAAATTATTTAGAAACAATATGGAAAAATGTATTTCAGATAAAAGTAAAACGATTTCGAGGGGAACGTATTTTTTTAAATACTTTCGAACATATTTTTGTTACATTGTTTTTTTTTAGGTGAAGAAGCAACTAAAAGATGTTAGTGTACAATTTAAGAATGTATTAGATAATAGTTAAGTGTACAATTTAACAAGTATACAATTTAGGACAATTATTAATACATAAGGATGTATTAGACGCACAGTCCCTGCAAACAAAACTAAATTTGAAAGTATGTTTAATATTTCCATTTCAAATAAAATATATACATATGAAAGTTGTATACGATGTTGTATTGAATAAGATTATGTTTTTTAAATAGCACGTTTTTGTAGTTTATTTATTTTAACCGTTATTAGTTTTATTGTTAAAAATTAAAATTGTTTTAATGATAAAGGAATTTACATTTTATAGGTACTTATATATTTACATAAAATAATTTGTGCAAAGTTTCGTTGCGATTTACTAGTTACTTACTGATAGTTACTTACTAATAAAGTTATTGAATAAAAGTAACTTAGTTACAAAGATATAGAAATAAATATTTTGTTTATGTACTGGACAACCAGTCCATGCATCGTAATGTAACTCTACATAAACAATTATAAATACATAATGTACTTATATTAAAAAATTGAGTTTTTTATCATTCATTCTATACGTCTACATCCGTCATCTTTGTCGTATTATATTCAAACGTAACTTTTTTTTTGATGGAAGCATCACACAAAAAGATATTAACACGATATTAATTCTAATATTTCCTCAATTTATTACACTGTATAAATATCATTTATAAATATTAATTATTGTAATTTATTAGAATACATAATCAGCGAAATAATTGCTAATGTAATCTGTATGTTCAAATAATCTGTTCGCAAAAATGTATACGTTAGTGGAATTATTCATAACGAATATAAAATATATTTTATTAAACAAACAGAAAGACAAAGACGAGCCTAAGACAATTATCATAAAATAAAAGAATTTTTTGAACAGTTAATAAATAAAACATGTCATCAAGTTAAAATATAAACTTTAATTTGACCGGTAACAAGTAAAACAATGCGCGGCGGAGCTTCGATGTGGCTTGTCCTTAATAATTCGAAAAGAAACGTTACGAATGAATAGCGATAAAAGAACTGTATTGTTCGGGATCGGGAAGCGAACTCTCTCTTCTCACACGGAGCGTGTGCGCGATTAATGGTTTTTCTGGATTTGCGCAAAGGAGGTCGCGTGCCATTTGAGACAAACAGCGTAATCAGCACAGAATCGAGATATGCTCGATCGCTATATTTTGATCGCTTGGTGTCGACGAGCTGTTTGCTTGCTCCGAGAATATGAACAGATTCTAACGATAATTCCGGAACATATTCATTACATCAAAGTTAATTAGTAATTAATATAATACATTTCAAATAAATTAATATAAAATAATCAATTATTTAATATATAATATATTATAGGACTGTAAATGTGACAACACGAACTATAGAAATCAGTTAGCAATTTGTTAGCAATTTAACAAATTATTTATATTAGGTACAAATAAGTTTCCGCCGTTTGACAAAAGACGGTGCCACTAGCAAACTATGGTTAAAATTGTCTGATGTAAAACATTATATCCTAAGGTTGGACATCTGTCAACAACATAACCTTGAAATACTAACGATTTTGTATCAGCATCATATATTTTTTTTTGTGCGAAAATACCGAGTTTTGAGCCGAATAAGCGTCATTTGCGGGAACTTTTGATTTACTTCTTTAATTTGAAGAAATCTGCAGCTGAGGCTCATCGATTGCTTGTAGAAGCATATGGTGAGGCTGCCTTAAGTGAGAGAAGTGTCGTGAATGGTTTCAAAAATTTAAGAACGATGAATTTGACGTCGAAGACAAAGAAGGCCGAAAGTGTACGAAGACGCGGAATTGGAAGCATTATTGAATGAAGATTCGTGCCAAACGCAAAAAGTAGTGGCTAGCGATAACACTTTCAAAAACATTATGTATCGTTCTTTTACAATAAATGCTTAATTTTTTTATTAAAAACGGCGGAAACTTTATACACCTAATATAATAATATTGAATGACATATTAAAATCATTTCGAAGATGCAAATAAGCATAAAAAATTTGTTAAATTGCTAATCAATTTAACTCGTGATATTACTACGATAGCTTAGTAGAGTTAGCATTTCAAGACCGAAAAAACATTTTGACGCGTTTCTGGGGACTACATACGTAGTATATAAATTCACAAGAATCATACAAGCATTAAGATCCAGCTGTATCGTTTAAAGGCTTTGATTTCTATAGTTTGTGTTAGTCAATTATCATTTTAGATAATTTATTAATTTTTTCAATTGTCAGTAATAAGTTGGTTTTAGAATTAGTCGTGTTAATACCTTCATGTGTGATACATTCTTTCACCAAAAGTAATTCTTCTTTTAAATCACAGAAATCACGAATCATTTCCGTTACAAATTCCACAATTATCTTTCCAATAATCTCTGCTCTTTTAGAAAGCATGGATCTTTCCACTTTTTCAGGTAGTCGTATTTTATATAAAATTTGACTACAAATTTTTAATCCATCAGTTATATTTTGAGAGCGAGAAAGATATTGTTTTATTTTGCTCAGCATCAAAAATCGCAGTTTTCATTCTATTAACATTTGCGATTTTATCGAACATTTGTATTATTTTCCATGTTGATAAATTTTATTAAAATACTTCTTCAGTTGAGAAAATCACTGTGCGAGTGAGTCGAATGCTTACTGAAGTAAGCAATATTTCAATTGGCGCGCGGTCTACTACGCGCTGTGTTCAGAATCATCGTCAGAAATTCAGAATCATATATCCAAGTATAATTTTATCCTTAACATTCGGCGAAATAAAATGAAATTTATAAAGATGATATTTTCCTATACAATACGTTTCTCAAATTATTACAATATTTATTTCAAAAACGATTTTCTTCGAAATTATGGACCAATGATATAATACGGTCAGACACATACCGTTTTTTTTCTCCTTTGAGAACATAAAACGCGGATCAAAATTCCCGACACCGTTACCTGGTGTTCCATTGTAAGTACAATTTTAAGAAATCCACATTGCTTCTTTGTGCAAACTATTATTTGATCTATCGACTACTATTTCATAAATACAAATTGCACAGCTATTATATGAAGCAAACATTATTACGACGTAACAGCTGGAGTATCATATTAGACAAAGAAATGATAAAGAAAATCTCAGTTTCGAAACTTTTTGTTGTTCTCAGCATTAAGATTCTACTTCGCAGATACGTATTAATCCATATTCTTTAATCCTGGAAAAGGATTTTCGAAGGAGTAAGAGAGAAAAAAGTAATTGTTATACAAAAATTATATGTGTTTCGGTAATTCAAATAATTTTAGAATTTACTTTCTTTTTAAGGGACTCACTTTCCCTTTGTTTAAGTGCAAAATATCTTTCTACATTATGAACGCGTATTTATTGGTATACTCTGCAATATTTGTTGAATAATTTTTTGAATAATTTGAAATTATTTATTTTATTTTTTCTAATTTATCATATTCTAACTAAGCTTTTTTCTTATATTATTTTCATTTTGAAAGTAGATCATATGTGTCTTCAAGGTAGAGAATTTGTATTATAAAGCAAATAATATGTATTTTAAAGGAGAGAATTTGTGATTAAAAGCAGAGAATTTGTCTGCTTTACTCCACTTGGAAAAAAAACAAAAACTTAAACACACATACATATATATACACATATATGATAATAGCTTTTTAAAGAAGAACAAGCAATAATTAAAAAACCTGTAGAAAGTTACTTATAAGGTCATGACCTTGACAATACATCAAGGTTATCGAAATTGGCAAAAGTCGCCCATTTACTAAAGTTTTATCAAAAAAATACGTAGATACAATAAATAATTTTGTTAAACAAACAAGTATATGTTTTCTTTACACCTGATTTATCTCATTCTATTCATACAAGTATTAGGATATTACGATTATCAGAAAATTAACAGTTTATGAGATATTTAATGTGTTATGTTATTATATGTGCCAGAAAAATGTACCTATAATATATCGTAAATTATCAATTTTTTTAAATTTTTGACTTAAAACTTGTACATGTAGAATGATTATAAAGAAATCATATTACGTAAAAAATCATATAATTCTATTTTAAAAAGCGCAAATAAATGTTACATCTTTTTCATTGCGTCTAGTACCTCTATCTAGAAAAAAATAACGTGATTACAATAGGCCCCTCTCGAAACAGTTGCACTTTCATAGAAAATATTTTTTATACTTTTTAAAATATGTCGATGTGAAAGTTAGTTGAGACATTCTGTATACATATATACATTGGTGTGCACATGTGTGTATATATTAGGTGTTGGAATTAATTCGTAGCGTTTTTTAATGAAAGAATGTTATTTATTTCACATGAGCATTAAAAAATACATTAATGAAAGTACTTCCCATCACTTGTAAAACGCTACGAATTAATTCCAACACCTAATAGTAATTTTATTAAATAATTATTACATTATAATCCATATATATTGAATGTGATCCTTAGCTCCTGTTATCCGCTGATGCACAAAGATGGATCTATTTTGTCTTCTGTAATCTGCACTGTTTCCGGACAGATCAGAACAGAATACATGTAAGAGATCATTGACTCGATGAAATCTAGAGCTTATGTATCTAAAATGAGTGAAAAAGACTTAATCTTTCATTAATATTATGACATACGCATCATGTATAAGCATATTCTAATTGTGTTAATAAGTAATAAAAAGTCATAAAAAATTAATTTTTTTTTCATGTAATATTTTATATATATGGAGTAGACTTTCAAGATATGTGTTCGAGAGCGAGTTAGAGCGAGAACGACGGCGAGAAAATTTTGCGTGAGACGATGTTTTGGCTAAAGTTCGATTTACGCGAATTCTTGACCGCGAATTGAATGCGGCGATTTTTTGGCGGCGGAGAGTCTCTCAAGCGATTGCACTTGTAGCGAAGCGTTGACTCTGATCGAGAACAGCGAAGAGAACTGTTCGACTTTGCCTTTTATCCTCTTTGAAGGACAAAGGTTTTCTTTTGCAATCGCCTATGAGATTCTCGCAAAATTGAAAAATTTGAGGTAACTCCCTGTTTCGGGCAGCGATTGGCAATTTTCGAGAGCGATGGCCAAGCGGTGATTATTGCCATGCGCGCCCGCTAAATCAGGAATCCTGATTGGGGTGTACGCATGTACGCGTTTCGCATCACGCGAGCGCGCGTGCGCTGCGACCGATCTAGTTAGCTTGCCGTTACAGCGGTTGAAATTTATGTACGTACGACATGAGATTTAGCTTATGTTTTTCGACTTTATTGACGATGTGATGGCCAATTTTGTGTTTTGAAAACCTCTAAGACGCTTGGAATTCTTCTAGAAGCTTCCGATCCGCATGTCACACGTACATTAAATCTGTAAAAAACCGTCTGTTTCGGCTGTATCTCGAACAATATGTTTTCTCCAAAATTTATAATTTAGTTTCAGTTATTTTAATTTATAACTTGTTTCCAGAAAATGAAAACAAAAGCCACCAGAAAAATACGCGCCTTACAGAAAATAATTTGTTAATCAGTAAACTAAGAAATGTTAAACAAAATTGCCAAACAATCGATAAACACATTAAACAAATTTATTCTGTTAAAATGGTCTTTAGGACTAAAAAAAATCGATTCTTTTTGCTTTCTTTGAATGCTTATAGTAGTTTTAAAAATATCCCACAAAAATGTTTTTTTGGAAGAAACAAAAATTGTCCAGGATATCTGAAATAAAATGACGTCGTGTTTGGGGTCGCTTGGTCGATTCAAATAGCCCGTATTAATAAATAGCCAATTGCTAATCATAATAATAGTTAATAATATTAATGGTAATGGCATTGTTAATAATTAAAGGTCTACATTAATTTTTTCTATTTTTTTGAAGGTAAAATAAAAGGGAAAAAATTAGAAAAATTCAAATTATTTTTTTAAACTGTTACCATTTTAAAAGTATGCATATGACATTAGTTATTTTAGTTCGAACGAGAATTACAAGTCTACTCATTAAAAAAAGTTTATTTTTTGCTTTCAGATCAACGATATAACCTGTTCCTTGATCATCGTTTGATCGTATTAGCTAATTTCAGTACCATCTTATTAGTATCCTGTAAAAAGTTAACTTTATAAAAAATATTTGTTTACACATATATTATGCACTTTCTAGACCTGTATTAATTTTTATTTATACTTAAATTTCTATTCATTAAAAAAATTCTGAAAGAATGCCTTCAAAATCGACTCTCAGATTAACGTAAAGACTTTCTTAAAAAACCTTAAAGCATCTTTAGTTAAAGAACCATGTCATTTTTTTTTCTTTGAAAACCTTTTTCCAGATATCCAGAAGGATATCCGGAAATTCGTTATTCGATCGGATAATTGGATATCCAAAAAGAATTTGACGACAGATATCCAATATTCGGTAGCCCTTAATTTACTATTCGGAGTATCCCTAATATATATATATATAATAATATATAATAATATATAATAATATAAATTAATAACAATATATAATAATATAAATTAATTATGTGTTAATATCTGGACGTACAATATACGTCCGATATATTACTGGAATGTACGTCACTGGAATGTTTATCTTAACATTTATTTTTATAGGAAAAGTGTAAATTTCGAATTCCAATCACTTTTTGCAAAGACTCTATACCTAATATTTCCTTAACCGAGAGATGCGCAAAGATCGCTGAAAATCTTTAATAGTGAATTCCAAACATCATATTACGTCATTTTGTCATAATTCAATTTGAAACTTTGAAGTTACATCGTTCATGCTTATCCTATCGTAAGCGTTAATGCATCAAAAAAGAATCGCGGGAATATTTAGGAAGTTCATAAAAATTTCATAGCAGAAATGAGTTTTAAACAGTTCCAAATAATTGCATGCACACTGTGAACACAAAGATAAAACTTTTATACGGAACTTTTATAACTTTATTTTTTGAAACGCATTTACGTTTTTTGACGCGAAGTGCCTTGGATATGGAAGTCTGTTCTATTGCTGAGTCATCTTGAGCGTCTGATTCAATTGTATCGTAACTACATGTTGACATGCGGTGCAGCTTTCTCTTATAGCCAAGAACGGAAAGTTACTTTTGCCATTAGTTTTGTCGTTACTTTTTTATGACGATTTTATCGTTATTTTTTATGTTATTAGGTGTTGGAATTAATTCGTAGCGTTTTTTTAATGAAAGAATGTTATTTATTTCACATGAGCATTAAAAAATACATTAATGAAAGTACTTCCCATCACTTTCTACTACTTTTGACCATCTTTCAGGCAGTGAATGAATACCGCGTCGGAAGAACTGTTCATCTTTAGATGAAATCCAGGAATCGAACCATTTTGTACAATCTTCGTAAGATGTGAACTTCTGCTCGCACAAGCTATGAGTTAATGATCGAAACAAGTGGTAGTCGCTAGGTGCAATATCAGGCGAGAATACGGCGGGTGCGGTAGCACTTCCCATTTAAGTGTTTCCAGGTATGTTTTTACCGGTTTTGCAACGTGTGGGCGAGCATTGTCGTGCAGCAAGATGACTTTATCGTGTCTTTCGAAGTATTCCGACCGTTTTTGCTTCAATGCACGGCTCAAGCGCATCAGTTGCCGTCGGTAGAGATCTCCAGTAACGGTTTCATGCGGTTTTAGCAGTTCGTAGTATATGACACCCTTCTGATCCCACCAAATACAGAGCAGGAGCTTTGAGCCATGGATATTGGGCCACTGATGTTGATGGTTCGCCGGGCTTAACCCATGACTTTCTGCGCTTTGGATTGTCATAATGGATCCACTTTTCGTCACCGGTAACAATCCGATGCAAAAAACCTTTTCTTTTCTGCCGTTGAAGCAGCAGTTCGCACGTGAGAAAACGTCTCTCAATATCCCTTGGTTTCAATTCATATGGGACCCAATGTCCTTCCTTCTGGATCATGCCCAAACTTTTAAGACGTTTTCCTATTGTTGAGAAGTCAACTTCCAATGACGTAGATAATTCTTTAAGTGTTTGACATGAGTTTTCATTGAGCAGTGCCTGCAAATCGTTATCTTCAAATTTTTTCGGCTGACCAGGTCGCTCCTTGTCATCCAAGTCGAAATCACCAGCTTTAAAACGTGCAAACCACTTCCTACACGTTTGCTCAGCCAGAGCATGTTCACTATACACATCCACTAAAATACGATGAGCTTCAGCTGCACTTTTGTTCATATTAAAGTAATGAAGCAAAACTCCCCGCAAAAACACTTTATCTGGCACAAATTTTGACATATTCAATGAATTATACAGTATTGTTATTTATGATTTCAAGAAAGGTTATGTACGGCAAATGACGTCCTATGATAGATGTTTACAATGTATACAGAACTATAGGTAACAACGAAATAGTGTACTGCTTGTGCCATCTCTTGTAAAACGCTACGAATTAATTCCAACACCTAATACAATTTTACCGTTATTTTTGTTGTTACTTTTTTATGACGACATATGTCAAGATCAAATTCATTGAAGATAAAAATTTTGATAGTATGTTTATTCGATTATATTACTCAACATTACTTCCTTCACACACACAACGTTTTTTAAAGATACCCATCTTTTACAAATATTTAATAATGAAAAGTAGTAATTAATTATTTATGTTAAGTAATTGTTGTTTAGTATATTTTTAAGACTCAAAATAAGTATTATATAATATATACTGTGACGTGACGTTTTCCGTCCGGCACAAGGGCCACATGGCCTGACCGAACAGTGCAGTATAGCGTCCTGGGTTCTCTCACATTTTGGGAGCGGACGCACCTGCGCTTTTCCCGCGTCGTCGTTTGCGTACCTTACGCGTTCCGCGCTATCGTTTCGTTTTTCCGTTTCGATGTATTCCCGTACCGAGGGTTACAAAGGCCAGCGACTCCCGCGACCTTGGTGGAATGACGCCACCTCACCGGAGAGAAGAGGAGGAAGAATGACCAGGATTGGGGGTCGAGAGACGATCGCTGATGACGGACCCGCCGAGGGCGCACGACACCTGACCCCGGGTTGCACGCAGGTGATATCCTCCTGGCATTGTTACGCCCTTTTGATTATCGCAAAGCATTTTTTATCGCATCCTCTTCCAGGCGCAAAGCGGATCGAGAGCCGGTACGGCATGACGGGGAAGGCCACTCTACGCCCCAAAGACGGCGAGAGCCCTGGATAGGCGTCTCGAGGCCACGAGGCGGCCTGAAAAGGTGATCTCTCAAATTTCGCGCGCCAGGATATGCGAAGCGGTTTCCGTGATTAGCGGAGCCGCGGGGCTACGCGCCAATCAGGCGCGATAAGGCCCCCTCGCGGGGATAATGAGCCCTGCGTGCGCCCGGGAGGATTAGCGCCCGGCACTTGAGCTGTGGCCCGCTTGGAGACAGTACGCGAGGACGCAGGACGACAGGATTACGAGCCTTCCAAGGTCGATTAGGACGAGCATCTGCCAGAGAGTCACGGTGAGACAAGCGTCACCCCTGTAAAGTCGCCGATTTCCGCGTCCGGGAGGCGTAACTTATCGGATTTCTATCGGGAGTGTAATGGTGAGTGCACGTGGCATTACCATGCACCAGAGTTTCGCGGGATTCGCGTACGCGTGTCGCCTCCCGGAACGGCCCTTGTCGTCGGGATAACTTTAAGGCGTCCGCCAAGGCCACAGCCTCGTCACTCGTTGTCGGTTTCTTTTTATCGCGGATCATATGTTGCGTCGAAGTTCCGTGCCGTAGTATTGTCGCGTATCGTGTCATCTCGAGCGTTTGTAACGTAAGATTTGCATGTTTATTCGGTCCTCTGTGTCATAGTCATTAAAGTCAATTTATAATAGTAATTGATAATTGTGCGTATTCTGTCGTATCGAGACTGCGTAGTATTGAGTTTGCACGTATTCGAGCCTTCTCGGTATCTCAACTGAGCGGCGCGAGGTTCCGTGAGCGCGCACGAGGTCACGCCGTGTCCACGCTACAAGCTGCCAAATTCCTTAGCATTTGCGAGGCGATGAAGTATGATTCATATAATTCGCGAGAGTACAGAGTTGGCCATATTCGACGGAAAGATGTTTTTTTTTTCAATCATGGGAAACGTCGTTACTCGATCTAACTCTGTCAAAAGTTACAGTGGTTGCCAGATCTTTCCGTCGAATATGGCCAACCCTGTATTTCCGTGTGGCGTGAGCTCGTGTCGCGAGAATGTAACGAAATTGATACGCCTAGCGTAAAACCTCAGGGCTTATGTAAATCAGTTATTGCGTTCAAGTAGAGTTTATCGTCTCGATTGTATCGCCAAATGTGAATGAGAGTCGAAGACTCATTTAATATATTTGTTACTTTTGTTATTGTTAATTCATGTGTACTTTATTCTTGCCCCTATTCGCTCCTCCAAACGATCTGCTATCCTCGACCGCGAACCGCCCCCTCTGCCATTTCCGAGGCTGAGCTACCGGTTGAGAGCCTGTCGACATTCGCAGCTCATTAAAGATGGCATAAAGAAAATCGCGTAATTTCTGAAAAGAGTGGCACGCTCGCTCGTGCCTGGCGCCCAACTATTGTCTTGTGATTATGTGCCGCCCTTGAGAGCGGTCACGGGAAAGCGCATTTCGGTCACGTTTCGTTTAACGCCACCCGTCATCCGATCGCCTACGAGAACCTTAGCTGAATGTGCGACGAAGTTGCGTCACGCTCGTGAGTGCGGTTGCATGTTGTGTATAGACAATACAGACAACATACAATACAAATGTCAAGGTCATGGTCAATAATGGAGATAGCTTCCTTTTTTATATGTTACCGAAAGGTCTTTAAGTGTTTCATAATGTAAACATTTTGATGCACAATGTCAATAAAAAATAGCTTACAAAATAAATACACATGTGTACACATGTATAATACTAACCCAAAGATAGTTGCAGAAATCAGAGCATTTAATATAATTATGTATCCCGGGTAATTATCCAGAAATACTTCTAATATCAGCCAAAATATAGGTATGAAGTCGTCATGAAGTACACAAAAAAAAAAATAATAAGCACGTGCTAATCTATTAAAAACGTGTATAATCAATCCGATTATCATACGAATTATCCAGTTACGTAGTCTTTGGTATTCCTTTGGCGCTCCAAGAACTTCTAACGTGTCATTTACTATGGCAAGTTTATGTAAGCACATTTTCAAATCCTTTAAAAAAAATTATATTAATTGATTATGCGACATAGAATAAAATTATTGTAATTTTATATTTGAGTAAAAATTGTTGTTGCAATGTACAGGAAATGTGAAAGATAAAGAATTATAATAATGTTATAATAATGTAAAGCATAAAATTGATTATTAAAAAAATTAATTGTTAAAAAAAAATTTTTTTTTAAATTTAATTTAATTCATTGTAAAACTCTATGAAAAAGATTACATATTAACAAAGTAATAGACATAAAATATGATACAATATAATAGCTTGCAAATAGTTAGACGTCAGCAAAACTGCTGTTACATAGCCTGCCAACAACAAAAAACTAGGACTAAGACAACGATGCAATGAGTGATGAAGCAATAGTTAAAATTATATACATACGCACGTACACATACAGGCGTAAGCACCTACACATATACCAGTTACAGTCTCTCTTAAATATTGTGCCGCAATAAAACGAGGCAGCAGAACGAAAGCAGGGGGACAAAGAGGGAGAGGTTTTTATATATGAACAGAATTAAAATATTTGACTGAGGTGTAAAAGAAAATGGTACGTAGTGAAATGATAAGTAATCTTGGTATCTTGGTGACAAGGAAGTTAAAAGTAAATAGAATGATGTTCAGAGTTTAACTGAAAGAGGCGTTGAATAGAGGATATAGAGGAGATATAGAGGAGTATTGAACAAAAAAAAAGAAAAAAACGAAATACAATACATATGTAGAATAAAACATTGCCACATCTTAAGCCAACCAGATCTCTGGTAATACACAGATATATGGTCGTATTTACGAAAAGAAGTGGAGGCAAGAATTTTGGATACGCTGTACACGATGTAGAAGTTATTGATTAAGAACCGAAACGTACATCGCGTAATCGTAAAATAATGAAATAACGAAATTGAGAAGAGAGAAGTTTTTAAAAGCAGAAAAGGATGAAGGGCGAAGAGAATAAAGAAGATGTAGACAGGCGTAAACAGCCCGATACTTGACAGGCACGTATGACTCGAATATCCATAAAGAATCAGCATGGACATCAAGAATCTTAATAAAAGAGGAGCGTGGAATTGGAACGGAATTAAGAGAAATATCGAAGAATTGAATACGAGATAATAATGTTGAAGAACCAACGATTAGCAAGGATGATTTAGAGAGATTTAGATGCAGTGAATTATTAGTAGACCATTCGCGGCAATAAATTTTAGATTTTTATTTAAAGCAGAACAGATTGCAAAAGCATCGAATGTGTGAAAGAATTTGAAAAGAATTACGTCGTCTGCATATATGAAGGGTTCAGAGGACATTATTTAGAGAAACACTAGACAAATAACTAGACAGATAAAAATATTAAAAAGTAAAATTCCATGAATGGAATCCTGAGGTACTCCAGAAAAAACGGCACGAGAAGAAGAAAAAAGAAGAAAAGAATTATATTTGAGGACTTTTTTGCTGCGTGCGATTTGTAAGAAACGAATTAGTGATTAAGTGTGATTAAAGATTAGTGAGAGAACTGAATGAGAGAGACTGCATAGCTTGAATTTAATTAAAAGTAGGTCATAGTTAATGGTATTGAAAGCCTTTTATAAAAACGTTTTATCATTTTGTATTTGCCTGCAATTGTGAATTTAAGACTCCTTTAAATGCTCTCAATTAAATATCTTATTAAACAAAAAAAGTAATACTAAAAGATCAAGTATTATTATATTGAGACCAGAAGTACATTTTAAAATTTGTACCTTAAAACGACTGAAGCAAATGAGAATTAATGTAATGCTAAACAACAGATAGAAATCGCTCGTGAATATGATGTTTTTTTGCAAACTGCTGACGTATGATGGATAGTAGAAGAAGTATATAAGAGAGCCCCATTTGATCAAAGCATATAGGTAAGAAAGATATGTCCTAGGTTGTCCACGAAGATATTCGAACATGTACAAATTGCAGAACGATCCAATGATCAATAATGGCGCCAGCGCTCTTTCTAGCGACTTTGCCATAATTTCCGAGTCGGCTAGTATTTTAACTGAATTAGTTCTTGCTGCACAAGGCACAAACACGTTTTAATATTTTTTACAAGATTTTCAGAAATAATTTTCGCAGTTCCTCTAGGAACTTTGTGAAACTATACTATAAGATATATACACTGAGGGATAACGTATGTAAATGCCGTTTAATCGACAAGTGTTGAATAAGAATATTAGACACACAGATAATCTAGATCTAGATTAAATTAGATTGATTAGATTAGATCTAATCTAGATCTAGATTGCCTTTTTTTTTACGGAATTTTTATTTACACATACGTAGATTGAGGCCACTAGATGTGGATCACTCTTGAAAGAATAATTCATATTTCATATTTTATATTTTTATAAAGATTATGGATTTTATTTCATTTCATTACTGTTTTATGCGTTTTAATGTTGATTAAATTACGTAATAATTACATAATTATTCGCAATTAGATTCCATGTACTTATTGCGAATTAATTTACCAAATGTTTTATCTTTTTGGGATTTAATTTCATCTAAACATATCAACTTTTTTCGTTAAATCTATTGCTCCTGTAAAAGCCATAAGGCAATTCTTATAATATTACACTTTCTATGAATTTTGTACATATCCTAGTTTATGTCTCACGTTTTGTTCGTTAACGATATTAATAAAATGTGCAGCGTTATTGCTAATAAATAAAAAAAAATTGAAAAAGACAAAGCAAATGCTAAAGAATCTTGTAATATTCATTATTTGATATATAAAAAATATTATACTATAATTATTTAAATATAATGTGTGATCCCGAACTAGTGCCTGATCCGCATTTAATGCTTTTATTCTATTATTACAAGGTATGAATGATTGTAACATTTGGTCTTATACTAAGTATAAACGTGCTTAATGGATGCTTTTTATTTACCTGGCTTCTAACGATACATAGCGATTTAAATTGAAGCTGACAACTTTAATAAAATATTTAATGATTGAAGATATGTGAAATTATAATGCTCTTTGTAATGTAAAGGTAAATACAATTATTCTTATAATTTATTAATGTAAACATAAAAAGGATTGGTGTTAATTTTACTATTATTTTTTATTTTTATTTTCAAAATATTTATATATATATATATATATATATATATATGCACACAATTTTATGTACTTACATGTATATATATATATATACCTATATATATATACACACACTATTATAAATATAGTATTTATTTTCGTAAAGTAAAAGGTTTAAACTAAATATGCTGTAAATAAAATTTGATTTCGGCTAATTGTTTTGCCTTCTCTCTCTTTTTTTTAATTCACTGTAAATTTCGTGGCTTTGTCATTTGATTTGTCGTGTAACAGCTTATATGAACAACCAAATTCCTATTAACATACAATTTTAATTATCAAATTCGTATGAAAACTTTCCTCCAGGATATTACAAAATTTTCCAAAAAAAGCTTGATTATTCTTTGTATACGTAACATTGAATTTTCAGGAAAAAAATATATTAAATAAAAAACTCTCTGAATAATTTGAAGTAAATTTTCTTTAAAGAGTGAAAATTAGGTTGGTCTTGAATAAGAACATCCCAATATTCAATCTTAAAGAATGAAATTTCACTTTTTAGAATGAATTTTATTCTAAACATCTTTCAGAAATTGAACTGATCATGCTATTAATCAAAATTATAAATAATCTTTTTAGACAGTTATATAGAAAATTATCTCTTAATTTTGTCTTACAAAATCAATATTCTTCTTAACCTATTCACGCTTTAATTATTAAAACGGAAAAACTTACTACGATAGAACTGTTCCCCATCACGATGATCTGATTGCTATCTATAATCGTATTCAAACGATGTACAATCGTGATAACGGTGCATTCTTTAAAACTGCTCCTTATTGTATCCTGAAAATCATCCGTGCTAGAAATATAGTTTCAAATTGAAGGATGCAAATTTATAAACATGTTAAATTTATAAATCTCTCTCTCTCTCTCTCTCTCTCTCTCTCTTTCTCTCTCTCTCTCTCTTTCTCTTATGCGTTGCAAATTATAGATACAAAATATATACTATTTTGATGGAAATGTTTACCAATTCGATTTGAAAAGATTTGATTTTTATCAATTTTGAATTTATTATAAAATAAATAAAACGTTTATCGTACCCGACCGTAACTTGATGTACCCTTGTAACATATTGTAAAAATACTTTATGTTATTCACAATCATTCGCAAAAGTAGCAACTTAATTATAGAAAGTTTGAATTATTTATATATGGTAATTTATTGCTATACCTCATAGCAAAAATGTCACGTTCATAGTATAATAAATTCTCAATAGTCATCATAATTTGTGTGATGACTGAAAAATCATCAAAGGCTACACCACATTATTATCTTGATCTGTATGTGTCATAACACAATAAATAACTGTTAATTCATCTGTATAATGTCACACTTGTAAGCGATATTCCTACAGTACAATGATTTTACTATCATACCCGTGACAAGGTAAATATTTGCATGTCATCATGACTTTGTTGCGATTTCATTTTTTGCTATGGAGAATTTATTATAGATATGTAATTAATCAATCAAAATTTATTGTCTTCACCAAATGATATTTAAATATAATCCTAAAGAATTGTAAAGACTCATTGCGAATCAATATTGGCCATAGCTTCATCGAGAAAGAACAAGCGATTGTTTCTCAAGATGGCTCTGACTAGGCATATAAGTTGCCTCTGACTAACGTTGAAGTTATGACCGCCAGAGAAGATATCCAGTGGTCCAGTGTAACATCATTCAGCTCGACTTGCCGCAACACCTCCCACAGTTTCAAGTCATCGTACTGATTAGATGGATCTAGAGTGTAATGTAGATTCTCGGAAAAGAGCACAGGTTCCTGTGGTATAATGGAGATTTTGCAGCGCAATTCACTGAAGCCCGTGCTTGTGTTCCGACTGATCTTGAGCTTGCCTTTTAGACCTTCATTGAACAAGCGGAAAAGCGCCGAGATCAAGGAGGACTTACCGGCGCCAATTCGTCCAACCACCTCAACTTTACAGGCTCGATGGATACGTTCAGATTCTGTAAAGCCCGATTACATGATAAAATACAAATAATATGTGTAAAAATGAACAGTCGGTTTATTTTATACCTTCAAAACTGGTGGATTATCTATATGATATTTCATATTGACATCCTTTAAAGTCAATTGTCCTTGGGATGGTCATGTAGGTGGCGATGGATTGTCCGAGGCAATAGGTTCCTCCTTAGGAAGATTTGTGTACTGAAGAATCCTTTCCATTAATGACACCGACTCGCTAAATTGTTTTATGGTGTATTGTAGACAAACGATCAGGATCAATGACTGCGATATTGCTAGACCTGTTTTGCTGCCAGCTACATTGCCTGTAATATAAAGAACAAAGAGAACTTTCAATAGTCTGATGATTGAAAAAGGATCACACGCTGAAATAAGGATTAAAACATAAAGTTTATTTAATTCTACTAATTAATTTTTCTAAGTTGTAGCCTTTTGCATCTTTATGAAATCTTTAGAAAAAAAGTAAAAAATGTAAAAAATGAATGTGGTTATAATTTCAAAATATATGAGAAGAAAGAGCACAAAGAACCACAGCACAAGATGCAGTCAGTGACACTCAATCATTCTTGCATATACGAATTACAATAAAAACACTAAACGTTTCGGCCACAATCTGGCCATCTTCAGTAAAATTAATAATATTCTTAAGATGCAGAGTTACATCAAGTTGGAATCAAATTCAATCCTCGTGTGTTATAATTGTAAAGATCATGTTTGCATCAAAGCGACGCTGCTTCATGCAACAATGTTAGAACGTTAGAAGTCATGTAGTAAAAAGTGTAGAACGAGAATTTCCAGATTCTAATTTACAATAATTTATTTAATTATTAATATCTTTTAAAACGGAGAATAAAACAAAGGAAACATTACCTGTTTTACAGCAAAATAATCGATGAATTATAAGTATACTCATTTCACAAATAGAAATTTGTCGTGCCACTCTTTCTCGAAATTACGCGATATTTTCTTTATGCAATATTCTAACGAGCTGTGAATGTCGACGGGCTTTCAACTGGTAGCTCAGCCTCGGAAATGGCAGAGAGGACAGTTCGAGGATAGTGGATCGTTTGGAGAAGCGAACAGGGACGGCAAGCACACCAGAATTAACAATAACAAAATTAACAAGTATATTGAATAAGTCGAAGACTTCGACTTGCATTTACATCTGCCAACAAAATGATCGTGACGATAAGCTCTAATCGAGCGCGATAACGGATTCAGGTCCCGGAATGCTTTACGCTAGGCGTATCAATTTCGTTAGATCCTCGCGACACACAGGGATACGCTCGCGAATTATACAAACAAGACTTCGCCGCCTCAAAAATACGATGGAATTCGGCAACGATTGTAGCGTGAACACGGCGTGACATCGTGCGCGTTCGCGGGGCTTCGCGCCACTCAACTGAAGTTCAGAGAAAGACAGAATATACGCAAACTCGACGCTACACAATCTCGATACTATAGAATACGCGCAATTATTAATGGCTACAATAAATTATCATTAATCACTATCATACAGAGTGCCGATACTCTAATAGACATGCAGATCTTACGCTGCAAGTTTCCGAAACGACAGGATACGTGTCAATAGTGTAGTGCTGGACTTCGATACGGTACGATACAAAAGAAACAGGACACGCGACAAACGCTTACAAGAAATGACGAGGCTGTGGCCTTGGCGGACGCAGTAGAATTTTCCGACTATGATGGACCATCCCGGGAGGCGACTCGAGTACTCGAGTTCCCCGGAAATCAAATGTACGGTAATGCCACGTGCGCTCACTATAATATGCCCGATAGGATTACGATAATTGTGTCTCCCGGATTCGGAAACCGGCGACTTTGTAGCCCGTGATGCTTGTCTCACCGTGACCTCCCGCTGGTGCTCACCTTGGTCGTTTCCTTGCTCACTCAGTTCTTGCCTGTCCGCGTGGTCCTGAGTCCTTCCAGGTACGCTCGCTTAACTGGCCACAGCACAATTGCCCGGCGCTGATCCTCCCGGGGGCACGCAGGGCTCGTTATCCCCGCCAGGGGGCCTTATCATGCCTTATTGACACGTGGCTCCACGGCTCCGCTAATCGCGGGAACCGCGTCATGCCCATGTCGCATGTCCTGGCGCGCGAAATTCGAGAAGCCGCAGGATCTTTTCGGGCCGCCTCGTTGCTTGCTCGAGGCTCTCGCCGTTCTTGGAGCGTAGAGTGGCCACTCCCGTTCTGCCATTTCAATCCTCGTTCCGCCTTGGGCCTGGAAGATGATGCGATAGAAGGTATCTTGCGAGCAAAAGGGCGTAATAATGAATGATATCACTTGCATGTGATCTGGGGGACAGGGTATCGTGCGCCCCGTTGGCAGCGGTCGTTACTCGACTTCCATTCCTAGCCGTCCTTCTTCTTCTCTCTTCACGGTTCGGTGAGGCGGCGTCAATCTGCCAAGATCGCGGGAGTTACCAGCCTCTATAACTTTCGGTACGGAAATTCACAAAAAAAAGAAACGAAAATGGTAACGCGTGAGACACGCAAATAATGTCGCAGAAAAAGCGCAGATGCGTCCGTCTCCTAAAATGTGGAAGAACTCAGGACGCGAGACTGCACTGTTTCGTCGGTCCTTGTGACGGACGGAAAACGTCACGTCACAACTCCTCCTTCTCCGGGGAGGACCAAGGAGGTCTTGGCTACAACGAACATCGATAGTCATCAGTTTCTTCCCAATCGTTACTCAGCTGTACGTCACGGACGAGCATCCGGGCCTTTTTCTTAAATAAGATACGATACTGACGGTTTTCCTCCTCCGGGCCCTAACGCAAGGGTTCTTCTGAATCCATGGAAGGGATACGCAAAACTGTACTAACTCCAAACAATGAAGGGGCAGTCGCTGGCGGCCTCGCGAATACGTTTCGCGACCCCGAGAATATGTTCTATCGCGGCCTGCTCTCAAGCTCCTCTCTCCGCTACGCTAACATACGCCAAAATCATTCTTCGAGTCTCCCGACTCTTAGAATACGAGAACACAAAAAGAAAGTAAGAACAGGGGAGGAAAAAAATTTTTTTTATTTACAACATCCTGCTCGCTAAACGGTACGCAATTTGACTTCCAGTTGCAGCTCGCCCGATAGTCTCCCCCCCTTCCCCAAAATTTTCTAAGGGGGAAATGGCACCGCTGCATCGTGACTACACAAACGAAAGTGAACTTCGCGTCAAACGCCTCACCAACAGCCATGTCGTACTTCCAAACTGCATCACCAACGAAAATAAAACCAGGAAACCTTAGTACAAAGAGCCGAAAAACAAAAAAAACAGCAAAGAAATTCTGTGAAAATTCCGATACTGATAACTGCAAAGGTGAAGCCAGGAATTAGCAAGATTAAGGAATGAAGTATGAGATCCTTCACATGCAACTTTCCCACCCGAACGCCTTCGAGGCTCTCCAACTCATATATTACTGGAGAAAGAATTCATTAACCTTAAATGGTCCTTGAAATTTCGGCGATAACTTGGCGGCGACATTGTGAACCGCCGACGACAGCGTGTGTTGTCGTTTCAGAACGATCTTCCACTTTAAAGGTGCGACTTTATCGCGCCTACGTAAATTATAGTGTCGGGCCTGCTACTGATGGGCCTGATCGAGGTTATCGCTAACCCAACAGTGCATCGATTGCAACCTCCGCATGCGCTCCTCCCAGTCTCGCGGTCCCACACCGGTCGCCCCTCGGCCTTTTCGTCGCAACGACCGTGCCGGCTCTAATTCGCGACCTAGATTTAGAAAAGCGGATGAAGTGCCAACCGATGAGAGGTGAGCGGTATTATATGCGAAACGGAAATCCTCCAAATGAGCGTCCCATTCGTGGTGATCACAGCTAAGAAAAGCCACAATCATGGTTGAGTACACTATTTACCATTTCGATGGGATTAGCCTGCGAGTGATACGGGACGGTAGTAAAAATGATGTCGCGTTCATCGGCGAATGCTTATAACGTTCTGTTAACGAACTTTGTACCGTTATCCGTGAGCAAAAATCTAGGTGTACCCAGCGCGAGACGATGAGGTCTTCTAGAGCTTCGCTTATTAATTTTCCGTTCGCGGCTTTCAGGGTATGACACTCGATCCACTTGGTAAACAGGTCTTGGATTATGAGAATATACGCGAAACCCGATTTACTACACGGAAAAGGTCTCATAAAATTAGCGGCAGTCCACGGGGCGATTCGTCGATCTATGAGTCTCACAGGACTAGCCTGTTTTACCTTCGTACGCTGACAAATATCATACACGCGAATATACCTCGCTACATCCTTAAACATATTCGGCCAATAATACGCAACAAATGATATGATTTATCGATCCTTAAATGACTCGCTTGAGGGTCATCGTGAGACTCACTCAGAGCCTCCAACCTCCTCTCACGTTGCAACACTAACTTCCAACGATCGAGATCCTCTACCACGTCCGACGTTGTGGCTCGCGGTCTCAAATAATAAAGTTGGCCATCGACCATCTTCCAATCAGTAAACAACTTAGGTTTCTTCGAAACTTCGCGAAAACGTTCACCAAAAGTCTCCCGTATCCATAATCTCGCCATCCGCGACAGTCACTAACAAAACATTAACATTCTCGTCATCTCTGGTGTCACTCTCAAATGCATGCGATAAGACATCCGGTACGTGGTGCAAAGCACCTTTGCGATGTACTATCTCGTAATCATACTCTAACTACTCTAATGCCCAACGCGCCAACCGGTCCGTCGGATTTTTCAAATGGTAAAGCCAACGCAAACTACTATGATCGGTTATTACCGTGAATCTATAACCCTCTAAACTTTTGTATCGCCCATATAATCGCTAAACACTCCTGTTCAGTAACTGAGTATTTCTTTTCAGGGTCCACCAGCGCGCGATTCGCGAACACGATAATATTTTCCATGCCATTGATGGTTTGTGTTAAGACGGCACCAATACCAACGGAACTAGCGTCGGTTTGTAGAACGAACGAAACACTAAAATCGGGACACGATAATGTCGGAGCGGACTAATTTGGCACGAATCTGCTCGAAAGCACGGCGTTGTTCACCTTCCCACTCCCAGCGCTGGCTTTTCCGTAACAAGCGCGTGAGCGATTCGCTGACAGTAACAAATCGGAATGAAGCGACGATAATCAGGATGACATGCCCAAAAATCTGCGTAACTACTTGAGATTGCGTGGAGCGGGATATTCTACAATTGGCCTTGCCTTTTCTGGATCGACGGTTAAGCCGTCTCTCTGCACTATAAATCCCAAATAACGAACTTATGAACGACAAAATTCACACTTCTCGGGATTCACAGTCAGATCGGCGGCAAAGATCTTATTTAAAACTCGCTCAATTCTAAATGTTCTTCAAAAGTAGGCGTTACGATAACAATGCCGTTCAAGTATGCGAACGCATGTGATTCCATCTCCGGCCCGATTAATTTGTCTAAAAGTCGCTGAAAAGTTGCGGGCGCTCCCATCAACCCGTACAGCATTCGTGTGAAATGATAAAGTCCTTTATCCGGAACATTGAACGCAGTAATTTCGCGACTATCTTTTGCCAGTGGTATTTGAAAGCACGCCTGGCTAAGATCTATCTTCGAAATATATCGCGCAGACCGCAATTTATCTAAGATACCGTTCATATTAGATAGTGGGTATGCATCCTTCTTCGATACACTATTTACTTTACGGAAATCCAAACAAAACCGATACTTTCCGCTAGGCTTCTTAACCATCACGATCGGGTTCGACCATTCACTAAACGACGGTTCTATTATTCCGGCCGCTAACATTTTGTCTACCTCTTCGCGGATAGCCTTCTGGACTTTCGGTGAAACCAAATAGCAACGCTGCTTAATAGGCGCGCTTTGCCCTACATCTATTTTTTTTGTTCCGTGAGGGAAGTGATACCAGGATTCTCGATAGTTTCCGGCATTTTACCTTCAAGAAATCTTGCTAAGCGTTGTTCTTGGTTGAGGCTCAATTTCGGAAGTCCACAATAAACGCTTAAGTCTTCCCTAATATCCTCGAAAGTATATCGCTCTCGTTGTTTCCCTAAACTGCTCCATGGTACGTGTATTTACCGTGATGAGGTACGGATTCGCTTTGTCAGGAGTATTTTTGTAATGAGGGACAGATCTCCCTTGACTGAGCTTCACACACCGCTTCAAGGGCATTGGCTCTGTCTTGGTGGGCAGTTCCTGAATCTAGTCCTTTCTTTAAGGTTGCTTTATCCATAGAGTTTTTTTAGAGAAGTCGATGAGTATTTGAAATGCTTCAGCGTTTGATACTAGGAATCGTATTGCCTCAGGCAGTTTCTACTCGTTATGAGGAACTACATCTCGTAAGACAATTCTTTGCGCCTCAAATTCTGGACACTCTAGGATGAAGTCCCAAACTGTGTCCTCTTTTGCTTATATTTGCACGAGCTACTTCCAGTAAGCCCTAATTGAGAGAGTTTCGCGTAGAAGTTACCATGCCCAGTTAGAGTCTGTGTGGACCAATAGTTGGGCTGAACCCATTCAGACTGAAGCTTTTCTTGTATGCTGTTGAAGAAGATGAATGTTACTCGACCCTTTGTCGAGGCTTCCCATCTAGTTTGCCACATCTTTATTATCTCTCGCCATATTATTTTCTTGACGTCTTCCGTATCCTTTCCGATTACAGTTCCGTTTATCTCTACGTCCTTGCCCTTTCTTACCTCATATAGGGCTCTACGCTCATCTAGGAGTAGATCAATGGGAGTTTGTCCTGCTACCACGCAGAGTGATTCCCATGATACTGTGCGGTATGCGCTTGTATGTGCTATAAGCACTTCGCGCTGCACAGCCCTAAGAACTTTCTTGTCTTTTATAGTACATAGGTCAGCCCATCCTGAAGCCGCATATGTGACTACTGGGATGAACACTCCCCAGTAAATTGTGGAAAGCGTTTTATATTTGAGACCCCATTGGGGTCTTGCCAGCTTGTTGAAGAGTGATCCTACTTTACTCTTTAGATACTTGCAATGTTATTCGACTCGCATACCCCTATCGAAATGAACACCAAGGTACTTAATCGAGTTTTTGAATCTGATTTTTGACTCATCTATCCTAACAGCGGGTAGTCTACTTTTAAAGTTTATTCTTCTTTTTCTATTCTTTGGCTTTCTATCCTGTCGTACTCCTTCCTGTCTGTCGACTTGGGCCCTCCTTAACTCCTCGCTTCTAAGCAAGATTGCTTCAATCTTCCGCTCGGAGATTTGGAGTTTGGCCGATTTGCATTATCCAACAATCTGGTCTACTTCCTGGTTTTTAGCTTCTATCTCCCTTCGGGAGTTATCGCTTATTAATATAATAAGATCGTCTGTATATGCTATGAAGCGATCCTTAGCCTGTATCTCTAGCATCCTTAGCAATTCATCAAACATTAAGTTCCAGCAGGTCGGTCCAAGCACTGAGGGACTCCCAGAAGTATGCTGCACGCGTTCCTGGGAGTCCCTCATGCAAGGCTAGGTAAGGACACTCGGAGGGGTTTTAGTGAGTGCAAGCCCCACATAACCCCAGGCTCTCCCCCGAGGCTCGGGGTATGTGTCAGGCATTTCCCCTCCGTTATCAAAAAAAAAAAAAAAAGGTCGGTCCAAGCACCGAACCCTGCGGGCATCCTCTTGTTGCTCACTTCGATACTTTTGTATCGCCTATTGAGATGCTCACGCTCTTTTGTCGAAAAACTTCGAAAGACATTTTTAGGACACTCTCTTGATTTTAGTTCTTGCAACACTAAGGGCCACCAGATATTACCAAAAGTATTGGAAATGTCAAAGAGCAATGCCACAGCATACCTCTCTTCGGAGGCAGAGACCGTTCGGCGAAGCTCCACGACCGCGTCTTTCGTTGACTTGCCCAGCATAAAACCGAACTGCCGATCAGAGACCCTTCCCGCCAGTGCCGTGTCCGTTAAGCGCATTTTGAGAAGCTTCTCGAAGAGTTTCCCTATTACAGGGAAGAGACATATAGGTCTATAGAATTTTGGGTCCTTCACGTCCTTGTCCTCACTCTTTAGAAGGACTCGTAATGAGCCCTTCTTCCAGATTATATGAAAGACGCCACTGAAGGCACCCATTAAACAACCTCAGGAATTGTTCAGGGATTTCTCTTACCGATATTTTTAGTACTTTGATCTCTATCAAGTCTATACCTGGAGCTTTGTCGTTCTTGAATGTGACCGCTATGGCCATTTCCTCCCCTGTGAAGAATGGGGCATTCGTTGTATTTGCTAGATTTCTTATTTCGCCTTGTTCTTGCGTGTCTTCGTGGCATAGATCATTTGGTATATGTGTATCCAACAACCATTGTGCCGTCTCTTCTACGGTCTTTGTTAGATGCTCAGTTCTTCTGAGTGTGCTTATGACTTTTCTATTTTTAGTTTGTTCGCTTGCTGTTTATATACAAAGCCCCATGGCTTTTCATTGCCACATTCTGTGACAAACTTTTGCCAGTTTTCATACTTCGTCCTCCTTATCACCTTGTTGTATTGGTATTGGTACTTTTGATATTCTTGTTTTAAAGTACTGATTGCTTTAACTTCGGATTCAGTCCTTCGATTTCTTGATCCTCTTAATGCTTGGATCATTTTCCTTTTCCGGCTCACCTCTTTTTTCATCTTTGTCAATTCTTTCATCCACTACGGATTCGACTTTCTGAAAACTTTTCCTCGGCATCGATTTCTCGCATGCTTCCAAAATAACCTCCTATAACTCTCCGGCCATTCCTTCTACTTCCTCTGCAGATTTCGGGCCGAGGGTCCCAAGCCTTGGGATCCAGATAGATCTTTCAGGCTCTCACTGAATCGTTCCCAATCAGTCCGTCGTATGTCGAATCTACTGTTCGCAGTTCTGCTTGGTCATTTACCTTGATGTCCTCAGATCGATCTCCACGGGACTGTGGTCACTAGTTGCCCATTTTTGCCTCACCTTCCATGTGCCGATGAATTGGCTTATTTGAGGAGACACCAAAGTCACATCTATGAAAGATGATCCCCTCCTCGTTTCGAAGGTGGATCCTTGATGGGCTTCGTTTATTATCTCAAGGCTAAACGCGCGGATGAGGATCTCAAACTTCCTTTCTCTTTCGTCAGTCTCAGGGCGACGATCGCACGTTGGCATCTACCGCCACTATAAGTCTCTCGTCCCTCAGAGAATGAAACACCTTCTCGAGAGGTGCCTGAGGTGGTCCTCGATTTCGTCGCTGTATTGAAAGTAACATGACATGACGTATATTGATAGGCCAAAAGCCTGCACTACCGCACACACACAGTGAGTTGTGCTGTGAGTAAGCTGTGAGACAAACATCTAGTCGGAGGTTGCTGATCGCTATCATCGCCCATGGACATTCCAAGCGCACTGCAGCAACTTTCATCCCCGTTCCCATAAAAGGTGTGACTCTCGCCTTGTTTCTTGACATATGATTCCTGTAATAACAGGCTTTTTGGCGACGAGCTGACGCACCTCACTTGTTACCGCAGCTGACCGCCCCATATTCAATTGCAGTATTCTAACTCTTACTGACTTGGAGCTGGATGATGCCGCCTGAATGCCATGTCTTTGCGGTTTCATATTCTTGCGTATCGCATCTTTGTAGGACTATGCTGACTTCACGATGGTACCTTTTGTCTATTTTCGCCACTTGCCTTTTTTTTTGTTGGTGTGCGTATTGCTTTATCAGATTATCACATCGTTCCAGGGCTATTTTGACAGCGCGAAATTTGCTAACTGTCTTTATTAACCCTTTTCGAGCGTCACACCTCTCCAGGACTATCTTGACACTTTGACCCTTGCTAATCTTGGCTATTTTCCCAGCCTTGGTGTTCAGACTTTGCCTTACTTTACTGTTATTGTTATTATTATTATTATTTTTTTGCATATGATTATTGCTTTTACTGGTAGAAGGAAGAAGTCGAATGGCGCACCCACCTATACGCCACTAAGTCTGACTTCAGGAGGGCGACAGTTACCTTAGAGGTGTCGTCCAAGACTGCTCGATTTACGTTCCGCAGCCATGCAGACCCTAAGCACGACTTCCTACACTTTGGCCTTTGAACGAGCGCCATTATTTGGAAACGCTTACCATTAAGCATTCATCCATCGGTGTTTGATGTGAGCTGAAAAAGTATAATATGTAAATATATACATATATATAATTCATCCGCTCGTTAGACATCCTGGTTCCGCCAGGGCCCGAGTCTAGCTCGAACCGTGTCGGTCCCAAAGGGATTTCTCACTCACCGCCATCGCCTTCCTTTCCTGACAAGAGGGAGGCAGCGACGACAGGGTTTAAACGCGCGGCTCCGCCACAATTGTTGTGGTTGCCACATAAGAACAATTCGGCCTTTACGGTACCGACTGGTGGCTATGCTGTGTCGAATAAGTTCCTTGATAGAGCCGTGTGAAGATTATTTAAGCTCCGAAGAGCTTCAATGTGGTGTTTCACACGTCTATCGCTAAGATCATTTTCTCCCGAGATAGGCGGATTGTAACCGCCTCGACCCTGATGCTAGATCGACGATTGCGATTCTGGGACGTCCAGGAATACGTTCGTGGAACATGTTCGTAGACCGGCATGCCCTTTCGGACACTCGTTCGAATTGTCTTTCGCTAAGGATTACAAATATACACGGAAAGGATCTCTCCTTCCGTCACTCGTGTCCGTGGAGTTGATGTTCAGTAAGCGCGACCATACATCCGATCACGTTCGTCTACGAACGAGGGAAGATCACGCGGCCAACACTATGTGCGCGCCATATAAGAGCCATTCGGTCTTTCGATACCGACTCGTGACAATGCTGTGTGGAAAGATACAGGGAACAGCTAACTTCGGAAGCAAGCAAACCGAAATCTCTTAGGATTCGCTTCTCAATTGCAACGGCAACCTAATCTTCTCTCTAATTCTCGCCATTTGCTCGTTCGCGGTACGGATATAGAAATTTTCAGGGAGGTCAGTCGGTATGCCCAATTGTCGTACTATTTCGATACCTTCGTCCCCAAAAAGAGTTCGACTTGATCCAGAGTCCATCAAAGCCAGCAAAGAATGCTTCCCGATAAAAATATGAAAGTACCGTAGTGGGGTTAACTCGGATACGTGGAACGTCGTCGCGAGATACTCAAAGGTCTCCCTGCCGGCTTCCACGCGGGTCTCGCCTGATTTCGCGGGAGCCGTTTCAACCCGAATTAGCGGCTCTCCTTTCCCGAACAGGTGGGACACGTCCTCACGATCACGTTCGGCGCACCGCAGCGAAAACAATACGTATGGCGCGTCTCCCCATTTTCGCGCGATATGGTCAGTTTTCTTCAATTCCAGCACTTAATTATCCGCACGGGCGTCGCCGAGGTCGCGGGCGCTCCCATCCCCCTGGCGGTCGCTTCAGTCCGATTGTGGTTCGGGGCTCTCCTACTTCCGGCAATCGCCGGGGCCGAAAATTCGGTCGCATCTGCCCGACTGTTACACGGGGGTTTATGCGGGCGATAAGCTAATTCCGGGAATAAAGATTTCTCCGGGAGGGGCTTGACGCGTGAAATTAGCCTTGTGGCTTACTTCTAGTTGCGAAGCTAATAACTCGAGAGTCACGAAATTCGAAAACTCGAAACACTACGGAGATTCATTTGCAAACGTGGTAGCATATTACAACGCATAATCCAATTGCTCCGCCAAGCTCCACGGCGGACTCAAATGACCGAAAAGGGCTTGCATGCACATTAAATAATCAGCGACCGGCTCATCATCCTCCTGCGTGCGATGCAAAATCTCGTCCCGCAACGCGTACTGAAAATCTGGATCGCCGAAGCGTCTTCACCACGCAATCACAAATTGATCCCAGATCTGCCAGTCCGAATGCTAGCAGAGAACGATACCAGAACAGTGCGGTACCCGATAAGAAAAATGGCAAATATCGGAAAAGATCGGCATCGCTAACGGAAAATAACTCACGCTCCTCTTCGATTCGAATTAGAAAGGCTTCCGCCTCACTACCTCGTGTGCCCGAGCATTTTAAATTCCATTTACGCAGCGCGTTAATAATGTTCGAGATCGAAGCCTGTCGCGCGCCCGAAGTGTCGGCGGGACGCAAAGGCGAGGACGCTACCGGTGGAGGAGTACTGTGCGCGTCCACGCGATCCCCCGAATAACCATGCAGGAGAAGTCCCAGACTGTCCGGTCGCACAGGTATCGCGGCGGTCGCAAACTTATGGGGGCGTCCTCTCCCGCACGCTGGGATGGCTCCGCGTGCACCAGCGCATTTAATTCGTAGCGCAACAAACGGTCGTGCAGAACGGCAGTATCCACCTCAATCGCCTGCCCTCTACGACAATTCCTCCCTTAGCTGCTCGACGGACAGCCGGTAAATCCACGAAAATCGCGAACGTCCCTCAGACATCTCGGCGCGACTCGGAAGTAAGTGACAACAAGCGGAAACGCGGAAACAATAGGCACCGACAAATTTCCAATAGAAAAACTTTCTGTGAAATGTCGCACGGGAAAGAGAGAGAGAAAAAAAATAACCTTACTACAGGTTCCCTGGCATTTGCGCCCTTACTCGCACGCGATAACAAAAGAAAACTTAACAATATTAGGCGACCTTCAATCCCAATTTTAAACCGGTACACTCAGACGCGACTGTCAGAAACGACCGCTACACAACAATAATATTTGAGAAGCAAATCCTCAGAAAGGGCAATGCACAGTGGCCTTGAGCCCGCGAGAATAATAATCCGCGTGCCAATAGCTCGGTACAAACAGCACGGTGCGGAACCGACAACGATAGAAAAACCTCGCTACCCCGAATCACGACAACAACTGCTTGAGACGACAAAGCGAAACTCATAAAAATCAAGGACGTGTGATACAGCATGAAATTCCAGAACTCATTTTATAACGCGCACACATGGCAACTAATGCTGTGGAAGAAAAAAATCACATTCAAATAAAAATTCAAACATTTCATCAAAAGAATAGCAGGCACAAGAATAGGAAAGGCATACAAAAATTACACATAGCAAAAGCAGAATATTATAAAGCACAATATTCGCCGAATTCGCTCTCCAAATTCCTCGTTCTTATTTACTGAGCGAAAAAAAATTCTGTTTCTATACTCGGGCCCCACACGTTGGGTGCCAAATTTGCAACCGCATTCATGAACATGGCGCAACTTCGTCGCGTATTCATAGCTTAGATTTTCTTATGCAATCGGATGACAGGTGACGTTAAACAAAACGCGACAGAAATGCATCTTCGCGCGGCCGCTCTTAAGGGCAACACACAATCGCAAGACAATAGTTGGGCGCCAGGCATGAGTAAGCGTATCATTCTTTCTCGAAATTACGCGATATTTTCTTTATGCAATATTCTAACGAGCTGTGAATGTCGACGGGCTCTCAACCGATAGCTCAGCCTGGCAGAGGGGACGATTCGTGGTCGAGGATAGCGGATCGTTTGGAGAAGCGAACAGGGACGGCAAGCCATACCAGAATTAACAATAACAAAATTAACAGTAAGTATATTGAATAAGTCTTCAACTTGCATCTGCCAACAAAATCATGACGATAAATCGAGTGCGATAACGGATTCACACAGGCCCCAAAATGCTTTACGCTAGACGTATCAATTTCGTTAGATCCCCGTGAGCTCACGCCACAGAGGGATACCCTCGCGAATTATAGAACAAGACTTCGCCGCTTCAAAAATACGATGGAATTCGGCAACAATTGTAGCGTGAACACGGCGCGTTCGCGGGGCTTTCGCGTCGCTCAACCGAAGTTCAGAGAAAGACAGAATATACGCAAACTCGACGCTACACAATCTCGATACGATAGAATATGCGCAATTATTAATGGCTAATAAATTATCATTAATCACTATCACACAGAGTGCCGATACTCGAATAGACGTGCAGATCTTATGCTGCAAGCTTCCGAAACGACAAGATACGCATCAATAGTGCAGTGCGGGACTTCGACACGGTTCGATACAAAAGAAACAGGACACGCGACAAACGCTTACAAGAAATGACGAGGCTGTGGCCTTGGCGGACGCAGTAGAATTTCCCCCGACTATGATGGACCGTCCCGGGAGGCGACACGCGTACTCGAACTCCCCGGAAATCTAAGGCACGGCAGTGCCACGTGCGCTCGCTATAATACACCCGATAGGATTATAATGAAATTGTGCCTCCCGGATTCGGAAACCTGCGACTTTACAGCCTGTGACGCTTGTCTCACCGTGACCTCCCGCTGATGCTCGCCCTGGTCGTCTTTTTGCTCGCTCATCAATTCTTGCCTCTCCGCGAGGTCCTGCATTCTTCCATGTACGCTCGCTTAAATGGCCACAGCACAAATGCCGGGCGCTGATCCTGGAGGCACGCAAGGCTCGTATCCCCGCCAGGGAGCCTTATCGTGCCTTATTTGCACGTGGCTCCACGGCTCCGCTAATCGCGGGAACCGCGTCATGCCCGTGTCGCATATCCTGGCGCGCGAAGTTCGAGAGGCCGCAGGATCTTTTCGAGCCACCTCGTGGCCTCGGGGCTCTCGCTGTTCTTGGAGCGTAGAGTGGCCACCTCCGTTCTGCCATTCCAATCCTCGTTCCGCTTGGGCCTGAAAGATGATGTAATAGAAGGTGTCTTGCGAGCAAAAGGACATAATAATGAATGATATCACCTGCGTGTGACCCGGGGGACAGGGTGTCGTGCGTCCCGGCGAATCCGTCGGCAGCGGTCGTTACTCTACTTCCATTCCTGGCCGTCCTTCTTCTCTCTTCACGGTTCGGTGAGGCGGCGTCAATCTGCTAAAATCGCGGGAGTCGCCAGCCTCTATAACTCTCGGTACGGAAATTCACAAAAAAAGGAAACGAAAACAGTAACGTGTGAGACACGCAAATAATGTCGCAGAAAAAGCGCAGATGCGTCCGCCCCCTAAAATGTGGAAGAACTCAGGACGCGAGACTGCACTGTTTGGTCGGACTGTGCGGCCCTTGTGACGGACGAAAAACGTCACGTCACAACATCTATCTATAAAGAAATTTAGAAAAGTTACAAACTTTCTCAACACTTCTAAAAAGTCTCAATTCATTTAAAAATTAAAAAAATCTTTTTAAAAAATTTTAAGATTATATAAAAATTATGAAATATTCTAAAAATTACATGAAAAAAATTTTTAAAAATTGTCATAAAATAATTTTTATGAAGTCTCTGTAGAGCAGTTAAGACGACTATCGGATCATAACTATTACTCACCGGAAGTATTGTTGTGGAAGAAGGACATATGCGCCGACCTGCAGCAGTTTGAAGAACATGATGTTATGAAGATTACTCGAGTTCATAGAGACCTTCATGTGAAGAAAGCTGCGAAACACCATGGTAGCGATGCAGGCGATGATGCAGAATGTGTATACATATATGGCATCCATAGTGTTCAGCAGGTTGTCCGGGTTCAACGTGAACTCGGCCCAAGGAAACTATCGTTGTACATGTTTGCAAATTGTTTGACATCACTAGTATTTTCAATACGCCTCTCATCCTCCAAAGTAGTCCAGTATGATAGCCAGTAATCATTCCCGGTATTGGCCTGACTGATAATAAAGATCATCAGCAGTACAAATAGCGTGAAATTATTGCCACCGTTATGCAGATATTCCTTGTGCACTCTGTCGGCTATTGGATCGTGTGCCGCTATCTCGGTTTCTTTTCTCCACATAATCCGAATCATCAATGTTCGAGTGCTGCACGATGGCAAAATAATAATCTTATTACTTGAATTTATCTCTCATAATAAATGTAATCTGTTGAAGTTAATTTCGTTTAAATTATTTAAAAACGAAGAAAATAATGCTAAAAAAATTTGTAGATATTTAAAAACTTAACTTTTTTGAATCTTAATTTAAAAACTTCTTTCGCGCTTTATTAATTGATAATAATTAGTGAAGGTATATTAGAAATCTTTAATGCGCGAAAATACTGATATTTTTAAAAATTATTTTGTATTATTATTTTTATTTATGTTCATTTTTTCTATTTTTATTTTACATTTTAAAAAAATCTATTTTTATTAAATAAAAATAATGTAAAATATTTTGTTTTCAGTTTCTATATTTTTTTATTATAAATAACAAGTAATCTTCTAACGAGTGATGGAACTTGTAGTCGATAATCTTGAAATCCGTCTCGTTATTGTAATTCTCTTAGACATTTCTCTTCTCATATCCTCCTCTTTTCTCTGAGGTTCAAATTGTCCCAATGAAATCTTTATTTGATTGTACTAATTCGTTATAATTTCCTTGCAGTTTCACGAAATCCTTAGGAAACAAAATCAGGATATTTAATTTAAAAGATATTTAAATAATATTTTCATCTTTTAATTAATTATACGTAAATTACACATAAATTAAATGCAAAACTTAAAAGTTTCTTGTCATTTTTTATTTAAAAAATCTTATTATTGATTAATTTTAATTATAAAATTATCTAATTTGTATATGTTATTAATAAAATAATGTCTATCTTCATAACAATAAGAAAAAAAATTAAAAATTATTCATTCAGCAATAAATTAAATTTGCTTTTGTTATTATTATATCTAAATTTTTTACTTTTAAAACAAATTAAAAAATCAAACTTTTAAAATTAAAAATTTTTTAATTTAATAAAGATAACTAAAGAATATTCTATGTTACTCGATCTAGTACGACGATGTGGTCCGCCCTTTTGGGGCCTAAGGAATTGCAGTTGACTTGTGACAAGTATCCTCGTTTTGCCGTGGAGATATTCGGTGATGCACTTCCTATAGAGATGCCTAGCAACACGAGTATCCACTGCGCTCAAAGGATCGTCGAGCAAGATATCCGCTTGTCTATAAACTGCCCTCACAAAATTGACTCACGCTCTTTGGCCACCGGATAGAGATACACTTCTATCGGCGACCGTTGTCATGTCTCTCTGCGGAAATCCTTTGTCAAGGCGCACACATTTGCTATCTGAAACATTTGCCAATTGATCAAAAAGAAACTTTAAAGAATGTTAAAAATTTCAAAATTAGGAAATATTAGACATTTTTCTTTTATCTGAATGGAATCATATATAGATTAAAGATTCAGAAAAATTCATAACACTTGCTAAAATATATCTTTATATTCAGTCACAAAGACATAATTCATGTTTAATAATTGATGCGTAAGATGTAAAGGATCTAATTGTAAGAATTGTTACTAGTTACACATAAAAATTCTTGATATTAACGTGCAGGAATATATAAACACTGTAATATCCGCAACAATTATTTTGGACCATAAAAATTACCTGCATGTATCTAGCCTTGTTGTAGGACCGGCCAAACAGTATATCGTCCCTTACAGTACCACCGAAAAGCCAGAGTTCTTGACTGGCATAGGAGATACGCAAGTTCGGATTGTTCGTGAAGTATCCAGTGGATAAATTGCCCGGAAAATTATACTTCGAGCAGCCCTGAGTAAGGATTATGGAATCTATGCCGGGATTTAATTCCTTCAGTAGTAGATGCAATATAGACAATTTGCCGGAGCCTACTGCACTAATTACAGCACACAATTGACCAGGCTTGATAGTTAAGTTGATATTGCATAAAGTCGGCGGCAATTGGTCACTGATTCAATTGGCAGAAACTCGCTGAAGCTTTACGTATACCGGAAAGTCAGATAATCTTTGATGTTCGGATTGAACGATACTCCCATTTCTCGAGATGTACTGTCTATTTGATTCTCTGCATTAGATTCTTCCTTTGGTTTCTGAGATTTAAACTGCAACTGCGGCGTGTTTTCCGAGAAGCGTCTCGTGTTCACTTCGTCCATCAGCAAAAAATCCTGTAAAAATTAAGCTTACTTCAATAAGTACATGATAATAGAGATATAAGAATGATTGTAGATTTAATTTCACCGTAAATTAAAAAATATGATATTAGGTATATAAATAAGTTTCTGCCGTTTTTAATCAAAAATTAAGCATTTATTGTGAAAGAACGATACATGATGTTTTATTGGTGTAAGTCAAAATGTAAGTGCAAGTTCTTTTTGCGTTTGGCACGAATTTTCATTCAATAATGCTTCCAATTCCGCGTCTTCGTATACTTTCGGCCTTCCGCTACGTTCTTTGTCTTCGACGTCAAATTCAACGTTCTTAAATTTTTGAAACCATTCACGACAACTTCTCTCACTTAAGGCAGCCTCACCATATGCTTCTACAATCAATCGATGAGCCTCAGCTGTAGATTTCTTCAAATTAAAGAAGTAAATCAAAAGTTCCCGCAAATGATGCTTATTCGGCTCAAAACTCGGCATTTTCGCACAAAAAAAAATATATGATGCTGATACAAAACCGCTAGTATTTCAAGATTATGTTGTTGATAGATGTCCAACCTTACGATATAATGTTTTACATTAGACAATTTTAACTATAGCTTGCTAGTGGTGCCGTCTTTTGTCAAACGGCCGAAATTTATTTGTATACCTAATAATATTTACCTCCAAATTCGTCTCCAAATCGATTGAATGACACTATTGATTCACTCAGCAGTATTAGCCCTTGCGGAAAGTACAACGCGACTAGTTGAAGTATATTAAAATATGTCGACATTTCATAGATCACATAGGCAATAGTCAAATTATTTCCCATTAAGACGAACGTTATCAGGATGAAGTAGACAGTCAATCGTTCAGTGAAGACTATGATGGCCAAATATGCGGCGCGCACATACGACAAGAATTTGATTTGCTTGATCTTCAACTTTCTTACTTACTTACACATTCTGACACAATCTGGCTGAATGATTTCTCCCAGGCGTACATCTTCATCACCTGAACCAGAGAATTACTATTTCATAAATTTGTTCCATAAAATTTTTTTATAAATGATACTTGGATGTTAATATTATATCTTTATTCAGCCTCTATATCGTTCAAAAATAAAATAACTAAATCATTTCTTGAGGATACCTGTATCCCAGCTATGAGTTCGCTCATCAGATGCACTCTTCAGTCGGTCAGTGGCGCAATCATGGTTCTGAGATTCAAGAAGCTCAAAGTCCCTTGCCTTGGGAGGACGATGATTAACAATGTCCCGATGCCGACAAAACTCGAAATACCGACTTTTTGCCACATTATTGTTCCTATGATCGCAAATAAAAATAAAGTCCGGTCAGCTTGAACAGACAATTATTTAAGAGCAAGTTCGAAACAAATGAAAAGAAGAGGTCCTACGTTTTTATAGTCTAAACTAATTCGTGAAGTTGTAAAATGTATACAAATAGCTTATATAATCGATAATAGGTTTTCTACAAATTATACTACAATTATTAAAATTTATACTTATCAAGAATCTACAAAAGAGATTAATAAAATTTAAGACTTTTTTCAAGAGTATGATCAATGTGCTGTTTAATTACCACGGTACACGAATACTTTCACAAAATAAAGGATAAAGGCATGATCCATATGTAATTCAGATACATTGTTAATTGATCGAAGCGAATGATATCATTGCTGAGAAGATTCATGATCTGTATCGGTACCAGTTTGGTTCATGGCTGCTGTGTTCAACCATATAACTACAACAGTGTTGAAAATAATTATAAATTGAGTAATAGATCTTTTCATTTTCTTTCGCTCCGTCCATACGTTCATCGATATATACAAGCACAACATGAATTTTTCTTTGATTGATTTTTACAAAAAAAGATACACAAAACTATCTATGAAAATTATAAAAAAACTGAATAAAACAGCTTAATATACCATATATTAAAATTATTCATTTTGTAATCAACCATTTATAATATCTCTGATTTGTGAGATACACACGCGCGCGCGTTTTCTATACACACTCATATTGTCACACGCATATTCCTATACATGCTTATTCTCTTTTTGTATGTTATTATTAATAGTGGTATTTACATAAATACGTTTCTGATTTTGTAATGTTTAAGAATATAAAGTTTTTAATTATTAAATTATAAAAAAATGATTTAATTATAAAATTATAAAAAATTATAAAAAAAAGTTTTTTCTACTTGTCATTGTAATAAGTAAATATTGCAAAATTTTTTACTTAAGATATTAGATTTTTGTCTATAGTCTCCAGTAAAAAATTTTTTGAACTATACAAAATTATGTAAAAATTTACATAATTATGTATAATTCATTATAAAATTAAATGTGGACATATTCCGTATATAAATCTTCGGAATATGTGCTATAATATTTCAAAAAATATTTGATTGCTGAACAAAGTTATTGTTCTAGAATTTCTTGCAGAATGATTCTTGCAAAATCTAACGCGTTCAAAATATAAAATAACAAGTCAATAAAACTAACTTAATTTTTTTCGTTTTTGTAGTCACTTGAAGCTTTCAGAGCAAATTTGTAATATATAATATATTTTTTTAATATTTAATTTTTCATTTAAAAATTATAATGATTAATCTACAAATTGATATTATTATACTTTTTATCAGGCATAATAGTGCTGTGCTTTTTGTAAATGTATAATTGCAGGTAAAATGTTGTGTGGTCAATTATTCATAAATAATTTCCTGTCTTTAAAGTTTGGAGATCTGTTCTAATTTAAAATCTTTTAAGATTCAATTTTTGTAATATAATCAAAATATTTGTTTTTGTAATTTATGTTGTATTTATTATGTATTTATGTTGTAATATGCAATATTGTTTGTATTTGTAATATTAATTTCAAAAATATATGACAAATGAATATTTGGCTATCTTTCTTAATATAGGTATGATCTTCAATGTCTACCAATAATACATTTGCTGGTATAATATTTATCGTGGAATGACGTGTCTTTTGTCGTATCTTTTTTAAAATATAGCAGCCTGATAAAAAATTTTTTATGCACAATTATGCATAAACGGTTGTACACAATTTATAACCGTTACAAATAATTCCATATAATTACATAAATTAGTCATGTATAACTGTTTAAGTATAATTATGTATAAACATTTTTTTAGCTATATTTTTGCTATATTTTTAAAGAGATAAGATCACTCGAAAGACACGTCATTCCGCGATGGATATTATACCAGCAAACGTTATTGATAGTCGTTGAAGGTCGTACCTATAATGAGAAAGATATTAGGATAAAGTAATGATACATTCATTTGTCATTTTGAAATTAATATTACAATTACAAACAATATTGGATATTACAATATAAATATTATAAAAACAAATGTCTGGAAATTGTTATAAAAATTAAAACTTTAAAAGTTTTAGATTAGAACAGTTTGAAGTTTAAAGACGAGAAATTACTTGCGAATAATTGATCTGTTCACATTTTACCTTGCAATTTACATTTAAAACGAATAAAAAAAACAGTGCTATTATGTATTATAAAAAACATAATATGAATTTGTAGATCATTAATAATATTTGAATATAAAAATTAAATATTTAATATATATATGTATGTATATATACATTACAAATTTTGCTCCGAATGCTCCAAGTGATTATAGAAATAAAAAAATTCTAGTTATTTTTATGATAACTTGTTATTTTATATTTTGAATGTGTTAGATTCCATATTATTCTATATGAAATTCTAGAACAAACTTTGTTCAGCATTAAAATACTTTCTGAAATATATTATAATACACATTCTAAAGATCATTTGCGCTGTTTGCAGTAACACACTGTTGTTGATAGAATTTGCATAGTTTGTCAAGATTTTGTGTAATTGTGTAAATAACATTTTTTTGTCATTTTAACATTTTTTTATAGTAAACAATATTAAGTGAAATGAGCTGATAAGTGTTTTAACACAAACATTTATAAAGGAGAAGCAAATTATTTTTAATCAAAGTGAGTCTTGGTGTTCAATAATATTCATATATACAAATGACTATACAAATACAATTATACAAATACAATTTTTTACAATAAAATAAAAAGTTGTTTTGATATTATGTCTACGGAAACAATTACTGCATGGGCTGAAAAGTCCCGGGATTTTTCAATAGGTGGTGCCACTAGAAAATGAACATGATTCATTTCGAGAGATTCATCTGTCACTAGTTTATATATGAAGTTTCATGACATTTCGTTCATTCGTTTACAAGCTACAGTCGTTTAAGTGACGTTACTTTCGCCTTCGTAAAAAAAATGGAAAAACAGGAATATCGCATCTTGATCAAACATTGTTTTTTAATGGGAAAAACTTCTGAACAATCATTGAAATGGTTGCAGAAATGTTATCCCACATCTACTCCTTCGAGAACAACAGTTTATCGGTGATTTAGTGAATTTAAAATGGGTCGTACAAGCACCGAAGACGCACCTCGCTCTGGAAGGCCAAAAGAGGCTACGAATGCGGAAATCGCAAAGCAAGTGCATCGAATCGTTTTGAGTGATCGTAAAGTGAAGTTGCGCGAGTTAACTGAGGCCGTGGGCATCTCAAAAAAACGAGCGGGATACATTTTACACGATGTTTTGGAGATGAAAAAGCTATCGGCACGATGGGTGCCGCGTTTGCTGACCATCGACCAAAAATAGCAGCGCGTTGATGATTCAACGGTCGGTTTGGCGTTGTTGCAGCGTAACAGTCGAGCGGACTTTTTTCGATGTTTTGTGACGATGGATGAAATGTGGGTCCATTACCATACGCCTGAGTCCAATAGGCAGTCTGCAGAGTGACTGAAAAGCCACGAAAGCCAACCAAAGCAGCCAAAAGACCAACGCTCGGCCGGGAAGGTTATGGTTTCCGTTTTTTGGGATGCGCATGGCATAATCTTCATCGATTACCTGCAGAAGGGAAGAACAATTACGGGAGAGTATTATGCAGCGTTATTGGACAAACTGAACGACGAAATAAAGAAAAAAACGGCCCCATATGGCGAAGAAAAAAGTTCTGTACCATCACGATAACGCACTGTCACACACGTCCTTGAAAGTGATGGTCAAATTGGACCAATTACGATTCGAATTGGTTGCTCACCCACCGTATTCTCCAGACTTGGCCTCCAGCAACTATTATCTGTTCCCAAAGCTCAAGCGGTGGCTCCAGGGAAAGAGATTCACATCGAATGAGGAAGTCATCGCGGAAACCGAGGCGTATTTCGAAGGCTTGGACGTTTCGTACTACAGAAAGGGCATCGAAATGTTGGAAAATCGCTATACCAAGTGTATCGCCCTCGAAGGCAACTATATTGAGGAATAAATATAATTTTGCACAAAAAACGCTTGTTTTCATTAAAAATCCCGGGATTTTTCAGCCATGTAGTATAACCTAATAAAAATAAATGATACGATCATATCCTAAAATTTATTTGAAAACTCTTGAATTGTACTTTTAGACCCGATAAACTTTATTTAGAAATAAGATTTTGTTTTGCTGTAAAAGATAAACAGTAAAACAGTAAAAAATGTTATTTTTTGCCCATTTCATCACAATTTACTCAAAATTCTGATTACACAAATTTTACCAATGGCATTGTGTTTACCAAGAAAAAATTTTCGGGATATATACATTGTACTTCGGAGAAAAAGAAAAGTGACTTTTTATCGAACAGTGTAATAAGCATTTGCAAACAACTGACAAACAATAAACGTGCAAGATAACAAACTCAATACGACTATTTCTTTAAGCATTAAATAAATTTTTTGCACTAAAGGAAACTTTTTAAATAATTACTTAATTAATTATAATTAAAATCGGACATTAAAATTGATCACTTCGCCAAATAATTTTAAAATTGAATCCTTTATTACACATCGATGTGAGTCCAATGTTATCCTAAATATAAAACATTGCATATTGATTTAACAATTCCGTAAAAGGAATGTATAATTATTACTTAATAAGTTAATACAAAGTAAACTTTTTCCAACTAGAAAGGAACTGTTTTCTCTTTCTAGGAAGGGTTTAATTAGACAAGTGCATGGATTTACAAACAGAGTTGGGAAGTAATGCATTATTTATAACGTTGTTACTTTTTCGTTACGTTTTTTGGTAACAGTCATTACTTTTTTCTGTCTGTAACGCTAATGATAAGATTATTTTTGCAGTAATGATAATGATTTAACCGTTACTTTTATCGTTACTTTAATTTTTATTGGATGAGTTGGATTAGATTATATTTCGATTGCTGGCGCTGAAAGATGTTTTATATCTCTAGAAGTGTATTTTCTAACCACCCAAGTTGTGTCGTTGTTATAACAAACAAATGAAATACTTAAAATTTTTTTTATTGCTCGTAAGTATACAAATATATATTTACAATTTAACATTATATTATCTGTAATAAGAGGTTATTAGTTGCAAAAAATACAATTACAAAATGTTTACTTTCTCATTTTTATTTCTTAAAAAATATTTTATATTTTATGTTTTAGATTGCATTCCAATAATCTTTATCAGTATTAAAAATCTGTAATTCACATTACATGTATACTATTTTTCAGTGCTGGAAGTGAATCTTAAAATACATTTTTAATAATGACATTAATGTTTAAAAGCCATATTTAATTTAAATTCGGTAATTGTTGAGTTTAGCTCTCAACGATTGTTTTTGCCAGATTCGGTCGATGTGTAAAAACGCGCCGAATAAAATTAATTTTATCAATATCGTACGAGGGAATTATAATAAAATCAACAATTTCTCGAAAAGTAACTATTCGTTACTTTTTCAAGTAATACGTTACTTTTTATAATGAATAATTAGTGACGGTAACAAGTTATTTTTTTTTTAACAAAAAGTAATTACTGTAACGGTAATGCTTTATTTTTTTAACATTCCCACTCTGTTCACTAGTTAATTCGCATTATTACCTTCCGATAGAGAACTGCAGGCGATACGTATTCTCATGTCAACATGTAACGATTGCATGACTGAGTGATGTAACAACATAATGGTGATGACATTGGTAATGATCAGGAAGGTGATGTAGATCATCACTTCGTTTGTTGAGGTTTTATATTTCGCGTTAGGATCACTAATGAAGTATTTAATGATCCAGCTTTGCAAGATCGGTACCATTACGCGTACTACGCTACATTAAAAGAGAAAAGTTGAAATTTAATTCTCCTCTCTCTTTCCAAATAAATTTTTATTAAATTTATAAATTTAATAAATCTGAGAAGAGCGAGCAAAAAGGAGAGAAAAAAGGAAAGAGAGAGAGAGAGAAATCTCAGATTAATTCAGATCAATTTTTTTCTTCTTCATTAAGTATTAACTAAATCTAATTATATATTGGAATGCACTAGAAAAAGATTGCTGAATATCTGATTTCTGGCAATTCTTTCCGATTTCTGATGCATCTCTAAATCTAATAAAGGATTAATGTCTAACACAATAAATTTTTCTATTATTATTTCTTTCTCTTAGTGGGAATATTTTACAACACTTCTTTCCATATAAATACATTTAATTTAAATTTCGTAAATATTAATATCATGGTAAGTATCTCTTTTTAAAGGTATCAATATACTTGGATAAATGAGCAGATTCCGATTATGAAATATGGCAACCAAAAGGTTTTATAGACCTTGTACAATTTTGGACGAGACTCCTTTTTCAGCGACACCTTCTGCCCATTTTTTCCCACGACATATTCCAAGTTCTTTAGTATATCCAGCTCGTGATTACAGTATCTGGACGAAAAAAATGCATTAGGAGTTTAAAAAAGCGAGTATTAAGTTATTAATTTTACTTTTTAATTTTTCTTTTTTTGTATTTTGCTGCATTTCTCATTTTAAAGGGTTCAAAGAGTATATCTAATATAAAAATAATGGTGTCGCAAAATAGAATAAGTATCAAAATTATACGATATATGCATATAATATAAATTGCACTTGTGTTTTTAAAACAATTGTTAAGATTCGTTTATTATTCCATTATAGCGAAAGTGAGCTTTAATTATTACGAGCATCACTATAATATGCATTTACTTATGTATGTTGACATCAACATGAACAATACTCACTTCTCAAGATGATCAATTTTCGGTCAATTTTTCAGATCGTCTGTCTTGATTGGTCGATAAATGTCAGATTCCTCCAAATCACGCTTAAAGCTTATCATAAATAGTTTTCGCATCTATCTGCATCAAAAACAATCTATATAGATTTTACACTGTATACTTCTTTATACTACGGTACAAAGACTATCCTGAAGTTATCTTTTTTCTTTTCTTTTTATCAATAATGAGAAATATACGCAAATTCGAAGATTGTAGATATACGAGGTGTGGCTATTAAATAACGAGACTGACGCTGCTACAGAAGAAGTATGCATGCTCCAAACGCCAGCGACCGACAGCTGTTTAGCGTGAAGCCTTCTCTTTCGAATGCAGTACCTTTCGCTTCTGTAAACAAATCCGTATAGCCGTAACTTTCTTTCGCATTAGAGTTGTTTTTTTGTTTCGCCGGAAAAATGATAAGTGTAACAATAGAGCAACGAATTGTTGTGAAATTTCACGTGAAACTTGGAAAAACCGTTACTGAAACTTATAATTTATTGAAAGAAGTGTATGGCTATGAATGTTTATCGCGTGCACGTGTTTTTGAGTGGTTTAAGCGTTTCCAAGACGGCCGAGAAGACGTTGAAGATGATTCACGCCCGGGTCGCCCTTCCACGTCAAAAACGGATGACAATATCGAAACAATCGGTAATCTGGTTCGATCCGACCGTCGGTTAAGTATTCGTGCGATTGATGAAACTGTAGGAATTGACAAAGAATGTGTATGGCAAATTTTACAAAACAATTTTAACATGAAAAAAGTGTGTGCCAAAATGGTACCTAAAATTCTCACGTTTGAACAACAAGAAGCTCGCAAAAATCTTTGTACTGACACTTTGAATGCCTTATTCGCCGGATCTTGCACCGTGCGACTTCTATCTGTTTCCTAAGGTGAAATCTGCATTAAAAGAAACAAGATTTGAGTCTGTTGAAGCTGTGAAAGAGAAAGCGGCACGCGTCCTGAAGGAGCTGACAGAAGAAGACTTTCAGCACTATTTCAAACAATAGAAGATTCGCATAGAGTGTTGTAGGGATAGAGGAGGGTTGTATATTGAAGGTGATAATAAGTAAATATGTATGAAATCAAAATAAAATGTTTTACAGCGTCAGTCTCGTTATTTAATAGCCACACCTCGTATATTTAAATATAATTTTGTATAAATTATACATAAATTTTTATTCTAAATTTAGAATTGTGCATTAAAATATCCCGAAATAATTATTTCTTTTCTTAGCATCAACATAATTATATATAATTCAGAGAATTAAGGTTAAGTAAATACTTTACGAACACTTTATAAATGTATTTCCCATTGTAAATTTATTTTAACGGTAAATGATTAGAAAAATCATGATTGTTTTTGTAGTCTAAGAAAAAATTAATAAATTTTCTCTTATATTCGAGGAATATATGTGCACGTACATATTTGTTAATAATAAATAATAACTTAATATAGTTCAGTTATACAAAGACATAGTTAATTTTTTATTTACTGCAAATGGCAACTAACATATAAAAAAAAATAGATAAGAGGATGACTCGATGTAAGTTACACGTCGTTCTTTTGAATAGCAGAAAAATTTGCGAAATGCTTTTTCATTTTCTTAAAGTAAACTGTAAAATGTATTGTACATTGAGATTAAAAGTAGTTAACATAATACAAGCAAAAGTCTTTTTCATTTATCATTTTTGGAGAAATATAATTTTGCTTATAAATTTTTTTTTTTTAAACAAATCTCGCTTTCTAAGAAAAAAAATTTCTAATTTTTCGGAATCTCTTCTTTTTTACAAAAATTTAGATTTTTTATAAGAAACAATGTCTTGCATATTTTGTTCTTTTTTTTCCTTTCTTTTATTCAATATATTGAATCTTGACGAACCAGAAGAACACTGAAGACATTTGCGGTCTCTTTGGGGTTTGGCTTCATGTCGCTCGTGTCTTTATCCATATTGTCGCACTATCTCACAAAAACTGATACTTCTAGCTAACAGAAAAAACAAAAACGATCAACATTCTTATTTTCTTTCCTCTTTCTCTTTTTCTTTACTGTTTGTTCTCCTTCTCTTGTCTGCAATTTCTCGAGACAAACTTTCCAATAGTAAATCCTTTGAAATCATGAGTATTGCTGCTTTTATATTGACCTTAAATACTTAATGACCTTAATTACTGGTGATATACGAGAAACATTAACTGTGCTGTACGTTGTTCGTATAAATACAACTACCAGGTGTAGAAGTATGAAACCGGAATTTTCCTATATATGGCACTAGCTATCAGTTTAAGGACCACAAGACCGCATCTGCAGCGCCATCATCTCTCTCTAACAGCTGACGAAAATTTCCAACATACAACAACCCAAGTTCCATACACCGGTATATTTTTTTCTAACCTTAAACATGTCGAGTTTTGTGCCTATGAACTACGATTTGCGGCATTGGTTTTCTGTTATCATTTGAAGAAAACTGCTGCAGAATCGCATCGAATGCTTGTCGAAGCTTACGGTGAACATGCTCTTGGTAAAACACAGTGTTTCGAGTGTTCACAAAATTCAAAAGTGGTGATTTTGACGTGAGAAACGAAGAGCCTGGGAAACCACCGAAAAAGTTCACAGACAACGAATTGCAAGCCTTATTGGATGAAGATGATATTCAAACTCAACAAGAACTCGCGGATCAATTGAATGTAACGCAGAAAGCCATCTCCATTCGTTTGAAAGCTATGGGCAAGATTCAGAAAGTGGGAAAATGGGTTCCGCATGAACTGAATGAAAGACAGCAAGAAAATCGATAAACCACTTGTAAAATGCTGCTCGACAGATACAAAAGAAAGTCATTTCTCCATCGAATCGTCACAGATGATGAAAAATGGATATATTTTGAGAATCCTAAGCGTCGTAAATCATGGGTGAATCCAGGCGAACCATCGACATCCACTGCAAGACCAAATCGCTTTTGAAGAAGACAATGCTCTGTGTTTGGTGGGATCAGAAGGGTGTAATCTATTATGAGCTGCTAAAATCTGGTGAACCGTTAACACTAATCGCTACCGACAGCAAATGATCGATTTAAATAGAGCATTACGTGAAAAACGACCGGAATATGGAAAAAGGCAACACAAAGTCATTTTGCTTCATGATAATGCTCCATCACACACAGCAAAACGGGTCAGGGAAACGATCGAGGCGTTCAGTTGGGAGATATTAGCGCATGCGGCTTATTCTCTAGACTTGGCTCCGTCCGATTATCATCTATTCGCATCACTGGGACATGCTCTCGCTGAACAACACTTCAATTCGTATGAAAATGTACGAAAATGGCTCGATAACTGGTTCGCTTCAAAAGAAGAACTGTTTTTTTGGCGTGGCATTCATACATTGCCGGAGAGGTGGGAAAAATGTATAAATAGTAATGGAGATTATTTTGAATAAAAAATTTTTTATCATTTTCAAACAACAAACGTGTAATTTTTACAAAAAAATTCCGGTTTCATACTTCTACACCTGGTACGTAATGCGTTTGTTGTTTTTCTTCTCAAGCACGTGTTACATTTCATGCTATTTTTCCACATAGTTTATTTCTTTTTTCTCTTTTTTCCTATTTGTATAGTAAAATTTTACTTGTTCTTAAACTTAGCCATTTAATAGCTACAGGGTGGGCCATCTATTGGTACGTTTTTGAATTTCGTCGTATGGCAACACCGAACGAGCTACAGACCCGAAATTTTGACAGTTTATTAGTCATACCGTCCGCGGCACGAAACAACATGTTTTCTCTTGAAGAGCGTTTTGAAATTTTAAAAACTTATTTTCAAAGTCAGTGCTGTGTCGCCGAAACTGTACGAATTTTGAAAAGAAATATGGGTCGTGATAGAGCACCCACCGAAGGAGCTATACGCAAATTGGTGAGGAAAGTTCGTGAGAAAGGGATGTTAGTGGATGACATTATATTACGACTGTTTTGAGTGAAATTGGCGCCGAGGTAGTCCAAAATGTCATTAATAATTGGGGTGACCGAATGGCATACTGTAAGGCCAGTAGAGGGAGCCACATGAACGAAATCGTTTTTCATTCTTGACGCGGATACTTTTAGCTTCACAACAAAAAAAAAATTAATAAAAAATATCAATGTATGCTCATTTGATCGCATTTTTAAAAACGTACCAATAGATGGCCCACCCTGTATAATTAGATAGATAACGTTTTATTAGTAACATTATTATTTTAAACAATATTTAAAAATACAAACTTGACGACACATAACAGATAAATAAATTAACTGTATAATAGTTATTAACATTTTATATTATAGTCAACTAAAAATTTTTTGGCGAGACAGATTAATTCTTTGACGATAATTTAATTTAATTTAATTTAAAAAGATATAATTTTATTAAACTATAAAAGTAATAAGGCTCAATAAATTAAAACAAACAGAAAGACAAAAGCCTAAAATCATAAAATAACAAAATTATATTGAATAGTTAAAAAAGAAAATAAAACATGTCATGAATTTAAAATATGAAATTTAATTTGATCGTTAACAAGTAAACAACACAAACGTTTCGGTTTCTGTTAGATCATTTTCAATGTGACGCAAAAATAACAATGGAAATATTACATGGGTAAGATATATAAAAATTAATTAAAATTCGCTCTCAATCGCAGTATCAAATATAAATCTCGCTCCAAAATAAAATGAAAGTTATACGAAAGTTGTAATCGGCAACAATGTATTCCTCCGGATTGTGTATGTAGAATAAGGACTAACATGTTTCTGTTAGAAAGTACAAAATGTAATTATAAATTACCACAGGAATAAAAAATAAAAATAATAAGAGAAGTACAAATCGAGTAATAAAAAACGATCGCAAATAAAAAAAAAGAAAGGTACAAAACGAGTCGCAAGTAATAAAAATAAAAATAAAAAAGCAAAAAAAAACAATATAATATTATAAGACATGTACATTAGAGTCATTAATGCCGATAGAAAAAGTGTGAAGTACTGTCATACATTATATACATATTAAATTTAGTCACAGATAAATTGAGAATAAATACCTTTTTTCTGTGTCAAAATGATATATTATCTATTAGACAATGCGATGAGAATTGAATGTGATCATCTCTCTAAGATGCTAAGAGATAAAGTAAAGTACACATATAAAGACGAGAAGGTTGAAATGATAAATTAAAAAGGAAGGGGAACATAAGAAGGAGAAAATAAATTAGAAGGAAGAGAAAGTGGGGAGAGAAGAAATGAATAGGATGCAGTTAAGAAGGAGAAAGAGATTGAATGATCTGTGAATAAGTTTCAGGTAAAGATTCGGTATCATTTTGTTTATTGAGATCTTGTTTCTGTCTTTTAATGTGAATCATTTCAGATATCAATCTCTTAATATACGAAGATTCGCAGTCTAAAATTTTCACCTCGTTCCATTTAAAATTATGATCAAAATTAATTCGATGATCAATTATGACAGTAGGAGAACCAGTATTCTTCCTAATATCAGAGATATTCGTGTAATCTCATACTCAATTTTCTTTCTGACCAACATAACTCGCCTCACAGTCGTCACAGGAGATCTTATAAACTACATTCTGATTGGATAGGAAATCAAGCTTATCTTTTCCTCTTTTTATAAAACTTTTTAATGTATTAGGAATAGAAAAGGCTAGTTTACAATTGAACGTACCCCTTGCTTTTTAATTTATCATTTTAACCTTCTCGTCTTTATATGTGTACTTTACTTTATCTCTTAGCATCTTAGAGAGATGATCATATTCAATTCTCATCGCATTATCTAATAGATAACATATCATTTTGACACAAAAAAGAGGTATTTATTCTCAATTTATCTATGACTAAATTTAATATATATATATACTACTGTGGGCAAAAAGTATCGATAATTTCAAATTTAAATTTCCCGGGGTTTCCGATAGGGACAACCGAATTTATTTTGAAGTTGGCAATTCTGTCAGTGACAGCTGCGCCAAGGTACACGTCAAAATAGTCATTAGTGTTTGAGATAAGCGTCTGTTTGTAAGCACGTAAAAAGTGATTTGTCGTTTTTTGAAATGTCTGAAATTATGGAACAACGAAGTGCGATAAAATTTTGTGTCCGGAATGGAATTTCTGCAGCCGAAACGTTGAGAATGTGTCAGAAGGCGTACGGTGATGGCGCTTTGTCACAAGCAAGAGTTTTTGCATGGCACAGAATGTTTAAAGAGGGCCGAGAGAGCGTTCAAGACGAGCCACGTGCCGGACGGCCATCCACATCAACTGATGTGATTCACGTCCAAAAAATCCGAGATTTGGTGCTCGAAAATCGTCGATTGACTGTCCGAGACCTTACTGATCTTGTTGGCATATCGGAAGGATCAGTCAAAACCATTTTGAGCGACCATTTGGGCCTCCGAAAAGTGAAAGCGCGATTGGTGCCAAAATGGCGCACACATCACTCGTACATAGTTCGTGACCATTTCGCCAAAAACTCAACTCATATCATTCCACAACCACCGTATTCGCCTGACTTAGCACCATCTGACTTCTGGCTGTTCTCAAAACTCAAAAGGCCACTCCGTGGACACCGTTTCGAGACAATTGAAGAGATAAAAGAAAAAACGACGAGTGAGCTGCGGGCCATACCTACAGACGATTATGCGGCATGTTTCGAAAATTGGAAAAAGCGTTGGCACAGTTGCATTGCAACCGGGGGGGACTACTTTGAGGGGGATGATACGAATGTGGATGAATAAATAAAGAATTTTTGAAAAACAAACAAATTATCGATACTTTTTGCCCACAGTAGTATGATCTATGACGGTACTTCACACTTTCTCTATCTACATTAATGACTCTAATGTACATGTCTTACAATATTATATTGTTTTTTTTTGCCTTTTTATTTTTATTTTTATTACTTGCAACTCATTTTGTACCTTTATTTGAGATCGTTAATTCGTAAAAAAAGTTATAATTCTTTCGTTTAACTAACATTAATTGTTGTTGGACGTGTGCAACGAGTGTGTGAAATGAGTCTGTAAATTCATCTCTAGCACGATCTTAATTCTCGCTAAAGCTACCAATTTGTCGTTTTTTTTCAAATTAATTTGTTATACACACACACAGGCAACGGACCATCGAAGGTTCGAGAACAATTCAACGCGCGCGCGAGCGCAGCGCTCCGACGACACGTCACGCGCGACCATCAATCCCATGCGCGGATTTTCTGTCGCACATTACTGTTACGTCGAAAGTCGTTAGAAAAGAATCCGAGGCGCCAATCAATCTTATACAACGAATGCCACGCAAAAATTACAATTGTGGCAAAATTCTATTGGATTTTATCAAGAGGAGACCCCAGGCCACGAAGGCAATATATGCGCCGATCGTCGCCGATCTCTCTCTCTTAGTGTTCAGAGTCTCGCTGTTATATCGTGTAGAAAACCGTCGTGAAAAACCGCCAAGTAAAACCGCCAAGTAAACACGCTAAGGAAGATGCCTTCGAGAACCGCCGAGAAAATCTCCTTACTACTGAGTAAGATAATTCGGAAAAAGTGATTGTATCGAATATTTTGCGATAATTTTTAATATTTATGTGTACTTAATTTGTGGTTGTAAAAATTGAAGTAAATCTTTAGTCAAACTACAAAGAAACGGACTTTTCACTTTCGTGCGTTATATCAGCCATGTCCTCTCACTTTAATCTTTACGCGCGGTGCAGTCCTGCACAACCTTTCTTTTTTTTATTTGCGACTCGATTTGTATTCTCTTATTATTTTTATTTTTTATTCCTGTGGTAATTTATAATTACATTTTGTACTTTTTAACAGAAACATGTTCGTCCTTATTCTACATACACAATCCGGAGGAATACATTGTTGTCGATTACAACTTTCGTATAACTTTCATTTTATTTTGAAGCGAGATTTATATTTGATACTGTGATCGAGAGCGAATTTTAATTAATTTTTATATATCTTATACATGTAATATTTCCATTGTTATTTTTGCGTCACATTGAAAATGATCCAACAGGGATCGAAATGTTTGTGTTGTTTACTTGTTAACGGCTAAATTAAATTTTATATTTTAAATTCATGACATGTTTTATTTTATTTTTTAACTGTTCAATATAATTTTGTTTTATGCTCGTAGCCCTTTGTCTTTCTGTTTGTTATAATTTTATTAGATTTCATTGTAAACATTAATTTCATTTGTTGTATATCATAATATTTATTAAACATGTATATCTAGTGAATGTTTACATAAATGTTTATTGCACATATACATAGAAATTTCATATTGCGTAGTTCGAGTAACTTTATCTACTACTTGAATTGTCATAGCATTATCCCTTTAGCGGATAAAGTTATAGGATCACTTAAATGATGTAAATATTGAAATAACACGCGAATATCTATAGTAGATATTTTTGACGTTTATCTACTTTGTGAGATTTGCATGGATAACATTCAATAAATATCTATGCCGATTAAATATTCGACAGATTTTTATCCGCAGATTGATGCTCAGCAGTCAATGAAATAATTCGTAGAGCATCTGAAGGTAAATTTAAGGAAGCCTTAAATATAAGGTCTGACTATGAATACGGGCAATAGATACTCTATACATACTATATATCTAGATATGTCTATCCATGGACATCATATATCATATATATCCCTGAGTATCGTAAAATAGGGTAATTTCGGCCCAAATTTGGGTTAATTTTGACTCAAAGAATCTCTTAAAGAACTAATTACCTTGAAAAATTGGATCTCGTATGAAATAAATTAGGTTTTTTTATAATGTAGCTTATAATGTGACAAATAAAAGAGATCCGGTTCAAGTCTTGGCCGAGGTAATTTTTGCAATAAATTTATTAGCAGTTTCAACATATTAACATCTTTATAATATGATGCTTGATGGTAACATCAAATTATTAAAATTGTTTGTCAATTTAATTCGCGATTATTAGAGTGATTTTAATTGCATTTATAGTCCGGAAAAACAATTTAGCGCGTAGTTCGAAAAGACTACAACATGGTATATATGCAAGTACATATACAGGGTGTCCGAAAAGTATGGAAACGGTCTAATATCTCGAGAAATACTCATCGAATCAAAAAAGTAAAAATATACGTATTCAATGGTTACAAAAGAGCTATCTTGTGACACCTAACACAACCCCCCACCCCCACCCGCTGGGGATGATAGAAGGGGTAACTTAAAAATTTTAAATGGGAACCCCTATTTTTTATTGCAGATTTATTCTTCAGAAAAAGTTACGTAAAGTTTACCTATCATTATAATTATTTTTGTGGACAGATGGCGCTGTAATCAGCAAAAGGTTGTGCCTATTAACTTCTCCACTCAACTGAAACGTAGCTTCATCAGAGAAGCATATCCAGAAAGGAAATAACTCATTTTCGTCACAACGTCTCATCATTTTCTCACAAAATTCTAATCTCCGATCGAAGTCATCTTCCGAAAGTTCTTATACATATTTTATCTTATATGGATGGAACTTATTTGCTTTTAATATTTGATGGACAGACGATTTGCCGATACCAATTTGTTGCGCAATCTTTTTCACTGAAGTATGGACGTCCTCAACGACACTTGCACATACCTCTAAACTGTTGTCTTCGTTCGTGGCCGTTTTTGGTCTTCCCGATTTTGGTCGATCATTAACAGAGCCAGTATCTTGAAACCGAAAAACAGTCTTACAAACAGTTGATTTGCAAATGGGTAGACGATCAGGATGGGTATTATTAAATTGGCGGACGACTTGTTCGTATGTTCTTTTTTTATCGCCGCATCTTCGCAGAATAAGGATTTCGATCCTTTCTTTTTGTGTCAAAAACTTTGTATGCACAATTACAACGGGGGAGCGAATACAGAATTTTAAAAATTGGAAGAAATGTTAAGCAAATAGTGAAAAACATAAAAATTATTACAAAATTAGAAGAAATATAAATACAAAGTATGTGTTAAATGTAAAAAAGATTATTGTCATAAGATAAACGCAGTATGATAGCATTCTGCTTGATCTTCCGCTTATACATATGTATGTATAGTATATAATGTTCGTTACATACACTTCAATAGGTAAAATTCAATAGGTAACTTTTTCTGAAGAAGAGAAATCTACAATAAAAATTGGAGGTTCTCATTTAAAATTTTTAAGTTACCCCCTCTATCATCCCCAGCGGGTGGGGGTGGGGGGTTATGTTAGGTGTCACAAGATAGCTCTTTTGGAACCATTGAATACGTGTATTTTTACTTTTTTGATTCGTTGAGTTTTTCGCGAGATTTTTAAAATTTTTTAGAGTAATTTTTTAATTTCGCTGATTACAGCGCCATCTGTCCACAAAAATAATTATAATGATAGGTAAACTTTACGTAACTTTTTCTGAAGAACATAAATCTACAATAAAAAATGGGGGTTCCCATTTAAAATTTTTAAGTTACTTCCTCTATCGCCCCCAGCGGGTGGGGGTGGGGGGTTGTGTTAGGTGTCACAAGATAGCTCTTTTGGAACCATTGAATACGTGTATTTTTACTTTTTTGATTCGATGAGTATTTCTCGAGATATTAGACCGTTTCCATACTTTTCGGACACCCTGTATAGTGTATATTAGTAATTCAAGATTTAATTATTTAAAGCAGTGAAGATCCAGCTTTGACCGTAATAGGCATTTTAAATTTTTAATATTGATTGTGTTTCTCACATATGCGGTCTAAAATAAAGATTCTTAATACAAATAAAAGATTCAATATTGGATAATTGTTGAGTGGATTATGTTGTATTAAAAGTATAAATCTTGTGCTCACAGAATATATTGATTCTTTGGTCTAAGCATCTTTTTGTTCATTATATTATAAGCTACATTATATGTAACTAACTTATTTTACTGGAACCTAGTTTTCCATATATTAGGTGTACCAATAAGTTTTAAAGCATTTTTTGTGTAACGTATAATTTAAACTTAGAATTCAAATATTTTCGCGCTCTTTTGATATGTTGTGGCGCTTAATGTGTACTATTAAAAAACATAATTGACTTCACAAAATTGGAAACTTAATCTCAAAATTAAATGGTTTTAAAATGGCGAACGACAAGCAATTTATTCGACACTGCATTCGATACTAATTTCATCAAGGAAAAAGCGCTGCTAAAGCATGTGAATCAATTTGTTCTGTTCTTGGAGTCAATGTTGTATCTAAAAGTACGTGTGAGTTTTGGTTTAGGCGATATAAAGAGGATGATTTTGATGTTAGCGATAGAGAACGTAGTGGTGCTCCTCAGAAGGTTACAAATAATGAATTGCAAGCATTACTCGATCAAAACTTATATCAAACACAAAACGAACTTGCACAGCAACTTGGAGTAACTCAACAAGATATTTCAATTCGTTTACGGCAGATGGGAAAGATTCTGAAGGAAGGAAAGTGGGTACCGCATGCATTAAATGAAAAAAACAAAAATGATCGTATTGAGAAGTGTTTGAATCTGTACAATAAACAACATAGAAAATCTTTCTTGTGGAAAATCGTGACTGGTGATAAAAAGTGGACTTTTTACGATAATCCTAAAAAGAGAAAACATTATGTGGATCCAGGATAACCCACTACATCAACGCCAAAACGTAACATTCACAGCAGCAAAGTTATGCTATGCATCTGGTGAGACATGAAGGTGTGCTATATTATGAACTGCTCCATCCGAATGAAACGGTTAACAGTGATCGCAGTCAACAATTGATCCATTTAAATCAAGAAATCGAACGAAATCGTCCATTTATTGGCAAGTGAAATTGCTTCATGACAACGCTAGGCCTCATGTTGGTAAACTTGTAAAGGAAACGTTGCTAGCTCTTGGGAAGTTCTGCCGCACCCGGCGTATAGCCCAGACATAGCCCCTTCTGATTATCATTTATTCCGGTCAATGCAAAACGCCTTGTCCGGTGTACACTTTCGAGCATTTGAAGAAGTGCGAAAATGGGTGGATAATTTTATCGCATCGAAAGACGAAACCTTCTTCGCTTCTGGAATTCGCAAGCTGCCCGAAAGATGGCTAAAGGTCATAGATAATGATGGAGATTATTTTAATAATTAAGTGTATTTTCATTTCTAAATAAATAAATATTAAATTTCATTAAAAACGCTTTAAAACTTACGCTATTCTTTTGATCCAGACAGCACATATGTCAAAATTGAGACATAAGACTTTTTAAAAATATCTTAACCTTCAACTGCAATTACAAAAACTCCATCTAAGTTCTAAAATGTCTTGTTTGAAGCAAATAGAATTTAAGAACTTCTCCCTCAGGCTGATTGATAGAGGAAGAGGTTTTTTTACCTATGATTTAAATCTCGTGTACCAATCGTACAAATCATATATTTTTTATGTTCTTCTTTGAATTCAAATGATCCGTTGATACAATCAAGGTTTAAAAACACTTTAAGACGTCTTATGTCCTAATTTGAATCTTAAAAAAAGGATAATTTTGGATCTCAAAGTCTATTTATCCTGACTGGGCTAAAGTTATTTCATTTTACGATATATTCTTAAAAGGAAACGACTACGAGAAGAATCCTTTGTTACATTTGGAATTGTTACATTGACCGAGAGATCTCATAAAGGGATGAAATTCGACATTTGGATGCATTTGAGATCGATTAGGAAAGTGATGTCTGGCTACAGTTTCTTGGAATTCCCGTTTATTAACACTCGAATGAGTAACACCGAGATCAATGTTGGCCGTGACTGAAGCAGCGAGGAAGGAAGAAAGGAAGGAAAGGTTTGGAGCGCGGTATAATAAATGCCCCGCTTATCTACTTATTACTCTAACGAGCGGACGCTTTTGCATCGCGGCTTCGCGGCACGCGTGCCTTCGGTCACGAAGCACTCGATGATTTACCGACCCATCATATGCACTCTCGCGACTCCTCAAGAGGCTCAAGAGTACGTTTAGTCTATGCGTCTCTAATTGTTTTATTGATTTGCTTCGTTAAATTAAATCGCTTGTTCCTCGATCCTTAGACATGATTTAATGATTTAATCTCCTCGCTATAAGATGCGAAGAAAATGTCCTATACTTCTGCAATGTCAAGAGATCCTTTCTTGATTGTTCTTTGTTGGCCAATCAAGTCTAACTCTGAGAGAAAGCACTGCCTTGCATAATACATAACGCAATCATGAAAGAATCAATCAATCCTTTATTTTCATCCCCACTTTTAGTGCGTTAAGTGTTATGCAAAATTCTGTGCTACAGTCTTTATTGCAAAATTCGTTACTGCGACTAACATTCTTTTTATATTGAAGAAGACCTAAACCGAAGGTCAAAATGTATGCGCTATAATTTGATTTATTTGTTTGATTAATTGTCTCGATCAAATATTGATTCTTATCAACTCTGTCTTTGACTCTAAAAGGAATTTTATTTCTTTCTTGGTCAAAAAATTAATGTTTTTTTCAAAGATTCGTAGCTCAAAAAATTTTTAATTTCTGAGATTTGAAGATCTCTTCTACAGCTCTTCTACGTGATTTAAAAGTGCATGATTTGAATTAACTTGCAATTAGAAACTAATTAGATTCTGCTTAAAATTGACTCATTAGTTTTTAAAACTACAAACTAATGGATCAATTCTAAGCAAAATCGTAAGATTCGTAATTTATTCTCGTAAAACTTGTAAGAACATCACTGATATGTAACTCTTTGCTTTGAAATATCTACGATTTCTCATAAATGTTCATTTTAAGGAAAGGCTTAAAAATCTTCTACTTCTTAGAAAACAATGAAGGACATAAATCAGTTCAACAATTTTTACCTTCCCATTTGCAGGGAAAATTGCATTAATTTTTCCCAAATAAGCAAGAAGCTACAAGTATATCTGTAAAGATATTGCATAAAATTATAATATAAGCACTTTAAGTTTCGAGTACTTCTCGCGACCAAAGCAAGGAAGATTATTTTTCACAATATTTTTGAAATATTTTTACAACACATTGCTGAAGTAATTAAAAAAAAATCTATGAAATGTCTCTGCAACATTATATTGCAATATCACTGCAAGCTTCCATGTTGTAATGATCAGTATTTTTTGTAGTAGATCAGATTAAATTATTTCTTTTAGAAAATATTTTGAAGATGCGTTTTTGACTGAAAGATTCTTACGAAACATTCTTTATCCCAGGAGGAGAATTATATAACATGCGTGCTCGACGACGAAGCGACACTGCCGACACCGGAACCTGCAGCCGCTACGACGCCAGAGGAGATCCCCGCTGAGATCCAAGTGAACGGCAAAACGGAAATAAGAAAGAGCCCGCAACCGCCACCGCTGCTGCCGTCTCCGCCGACATTGCCACCGTCGCTCACCAGCAAGGTAAAACAAGAGCGCGAGGATTCGCCGTCACCCGACGAAAGTCTGGACAGCAGCAAGAGTGGATCGCGCTACTGCCGCTCCTGTAACATCAGCTTCAATCATCTATCTGAGCACCTTCATTGCTCACAAGAAGTTCTACTGCTCGAGTCACGCCGATGAGGCGAGCAACAATAATATAATAATAATAATAATAACAACGCCAGCGGTCACCCGACGACGCCGCCGACCGGCAAGATCGAAGCGTCGGTGCTCTAAATCTCCGAAGTTCCACAAACGTGACATGTCTTCCCCGTTCGTCTCTCTTCCCGGAGGATCTCCTATTGCTTTTTAAGATGCTTTGACATAATATTTCGAAATTCTATAATAATTTCTGAGATTTTCTATTCTTGCTTTAAGAATTAATTTTTGATTAAAAAAGGAGAAACATTGTATTCTAAATAATTGTCGCGAATTTTTCGAATAAATTTTATTACTTATGTAAAGCGGTCATATTTTTGTAATCACTATGATCTAATTAATTTAATCCTGGGAAATATTTACGAAATTTTACGAAATTGATTTAATGAAATTAAACCTACTACGTTATATCTACTTCTGTATATCGTATTTTGTAACAGAGATTCTAGGAAGAGAAAGAAAGATGAAACATATCGAAAACGCGACGATTAAAAACAGGGACTGTTTATTGTTGCTAGTTTATAAAGGGTGTCTCAAAATGATCTGACATTTTAAATTGCGCGCCATTTTTTTTGCAGCGAACGTAACGTATTAACCTTTAACAACTGGCATCAGGAAGTATTGAGGTTTAGTCATGGAGAATTACACGATCGAGCAACGCATAGAAATTGTGAAAATCCACTACAGTTATTGCAGACGAAGTTTCATGGTCGTGTTATTTCGCGCCGCGGCGATGTGAATTGGCTACCAAGATCGTGCGATTTGACGCCATTGGACTTCTTTCTTTGGGGTTTTCTGAAAGGAAAAGTGTATGCCAATGATCCACAGACCATTCCGGAGTTGAAGGAAGAAATTAGACCATTAATGAAATTAGTCCGCAATTATGCCAAAATGTCATTGAAAATTTTGTCAAAAGAATGAACGTTTGCAAACAGAATCGAGGCGGCCATTTATCGGATATTGTGTTCCACATATAACCTCCATGTTTGTACTTTATATTAAACTAAAACATGTGTACTTTTCAAATAAATAATATGTTTTATTAATACATTAAAATGTCAGGTCATTTTGAGACACCCTTTACATAATATAATGAGCGACTTATAAGTCGAAGGTATCTATGTGTAAATATATATATACACTCATATATACATATATATTTGTTACAATTACGTTATATCATTTCGAATTGCACTATAAAAAATTACCAAATATTTCAAAGTGTTTTTCGAAATACATATTAGGTGTTGGAATTAATTCGTAGCGTTTTTTAATGAAAGAATGTTATTTATTTCACATGAGCATTAAAAAATACATTAATGAAAGTACTTCCCATCACTTGTAAAACGCTACGAATTAATTCCAACACCTAATATAATTGTAATATCTATATATATTAGGTGTTGGAATTAATTCGTAGCGTTTTACAAGTGATGGGAAGTACTTTCATTAATGTATTTTTTAATGCTCATGTGAAATAAATAACATTCTTTCATTAAAAACGCTACGAATTAATTCCAACACCTAATATATATATATATATATATATATATATATATATAAAACATTGTATAATTAGATATCATCTTGCACCTGCAAAAATGGACGAGCTTGAAGGGAAGAGTTGTAAACATAATCATAACTGGCGTAACACAATTAGATGTGTTAATAAATATAATCTACGGTATATCTCTGTCTAATAATGAAATAAAATTTAACGAAACTGATTTGAAGAAGTTTCAATTTCGGTCTTTTCTGATAAATTAATTATTGTTTATCTATTTCTTAATTACCTATCATATAATTTAATCTGTAAAATAATATATTGACATATTTATTTTCTGTTACGTCATTTTCTATTATTCGTTTCTTACTATTATCATTTATTGTTTATTAATATATCAATTAAGAATTCAAGAAAATTAAGAATTAATCGATTGTTAATCGATAAATAAAAGCCTTTGACATAAATTAAGTTATATCTCAAAATATATTAGGTGTTGGAATTAATTCGTAGCGTTTTTTAATGAAAGAATGTTATTTATTTCACATGAGCATTAAAAAATACATTAATGAAAGTACTTCCCATCACTTGTAAAACGCTACGAATTAATTCCAACACCTAATATATCCAGTGTTTTATATATACATGGCTCTGTTTGTAAGCAATTTTTTGAGCAATCGTCGCGTCATTTCGATGTTCTCGGGAGACAATTTTTGAGAGTGTCTAAAAGAATCGGCGAGACGCCGCATCGTCCTGTACATATAAAAATTGGTGAAAAGCAAAATGGAGAATGAAAAAAAAACGACTGGGCTCGACGCCAACATGATCGATCGATCCGGGCGTTGTTATGCAATCTCATGACTCTCCAATAATTTCATAGCATTAATAATCGACATTATCTTACGAACGAAATACGATGAGTGTAAAATGTTGTACAGTAGGCGAGTAGAATATTACGGAACAGTAATAAGCGATCCTAATGAATGATATCAATCTCAGCTTGTACCAATCTGCTGTTGATACCAATCTGCTAAGTTACGTTGCGCAATGTATGACATTTAATATATATATATTATATATAAATAAAAAAATGGTTACGCATATTCGCGAAAATCGCGCTCACATTTATGATAATAACGTGAATACGTCGATAAATATTCATTGGGAGAATTTAAAGTGCATGTAATAGAATACATCATAAAATATGAATTTACAGCGAAATCTATTCTTGATGAATTATCTTTTAAAAATTCGTTGCTGGCTATTATTTATCTGTCATGGTCTTTGAAGAAAGAAAAAGAGATAGTTGAAAGAGAAAAAGAAAAATTTAATATATTAAATTTAATTTTAGAATTCGAAATAATTAGAATATTTAATAATTACGTTCTATACAAAATATAACAAATTTTTTCAAAATATTTTATAGGTTATCAAAGTTTTTATAATATAGTTTGATATGTATATAACATAAATCTAAAAAAATCTTTATAGATCAAATTACAAAATTTTATTAATTTTTTAAGTTACTAGGAATCAATCGGAAGGATCTATTTATTTGTCATGAAAAATATGTATATATATATTATATATATATAATTTTGTAAAGTTAATATTCCTATTTAAATAATAATAAAAGAAACATTGATTCCTCAAGTTTATCGATAAAGAGAGTCACTTAAAATTTTGAGATATTAGAAATATTTTTTAAAAACCTGAGATGTCTTGTATATATATTGCAGCAAATGCAATTTGGCGACAAAAAGGCTAACGATCTTCAAACGACTTCTTTGCTTAGCGTTATTTCGATTTTTATCGGTGCACTTGGATCTGTGCACCTCAAAATCAAAAGCGTCATACGTGCTCGCGAAGCGGAATAAGCCATCCTTTCGTCGCAGGGCGCGTGTAAATGTAATATAAATTAGAATTAAGGCCAGTGTTACGTGTATATTCAATGTACTACCCATATCATACGACGAGCTCGTTAATTAATTAAAAAGGAAAAAAATATAATAAAAAAATACCAACAGTTCTCCGCGCGGCGAATTCCACGGTGCAAAAGAGAGAGAGAGAAAGAGAAAGACAGAGTGTGTGAAAGAGAGAGATTTCGAGAAGCGAAATCGTGAAGAGGATTTCTCGCAAAAGACAAATAATCTCGTCACATCGACTGAATTTATTCTCTTCTCCCCCCTTCCTCTCTCAATCATTATAGACTGAGATAATTTGCTTCGAGCCGGTTTCATTTTCTCAAATAACGTACATATGTATATACGAATGCATAAATTTTAAATGGCCGCGTTTCGCGTTCATCCATCAAAATAGATGAGAGTTTGCGATACTTTATAAATCTAGTGATATTAAAATTTCCAGCACACTACCGCCAGTACATTTATTTTTGGTTTGGGAACTACTTGACTACATACATTTTTTGATCTGTTGATAAAATCGTATCGTCGAAACTGGATATGATTCGTGTCTGTAATACATCCACAGAATAGAAGCGTACCGACTATTCTTCATACGGAGAAAAGAGAAGATTCTCTCATAGAGAATAAATGTTTCTCATTAACTATACCCGCAGAATGTCTTGTTGATTAAATATGTCTTTCTGTTAATTATTGCATTTTATTTACATGACTTTTAGCGACACGTGTCAACTTGAGTTGAAATTGATAATTTTAATAAAATGTTTTATATATTGAAATTATGTGCACAATATAATGCTCTTTGTAAAGAGAAGATAAATAAAGAGACCGGAGCTCGTTGGTATAAGAGACAAATTGGCATTCCGTTCTATTTATATATTTATAATAAAAGAAACAATGGAAAAGTTACTGTAAAATATTTTTTTTACAACATAGATACTTCTTCCTAAGTTTCATTTAAATCAAATAAGCATTACAATAGATAAAGAAAAAATTCTGATTCAAGAGCAGGCAAGAAAATTTTTAAGCATTTTATAATTTCGTATTAATGTTCTTTAGCTTAAGAAAGCAAATCTAATAAGCGATGTATTATTAGTTAAAAGAAAAGTTTGTTAGTAAACAATACGTTATTTTGAATAACAATGGTAATTTGTTATAATAAGACGATCATGTATACAGGGGTACGTTGGCTCATATCATAAGAAAAGATTAGGATAACTCGCTGTATCGCACATGTAAACATTCAGTTATAATTTAACTCTGACAAATATTTAATATTTCTATTATATATCAAAAGAAGACAAAATTGAAATAATTTACACTTATTTTTCTGTAACAACATTTTGCTATTTGATCATTACAAAATAACTTCTAAAGATACAATTTTTATTAAGAAGTACGTCTACTATCTCATTTTTATTTCTATTACTTTTCTACTACATTCTATTACATTTTTGTTAATTTAATATAGGATTTATCATAGAGACAATTCATATTATGATATGTACCAATTTATTCCACATATCGGGGCAATTACAATGCAGCATGTCCACATTTCATTTATTGCAAAGAAACTGTGCAGTGTATAGAATCATTAATGATGATGATAAAAATATAGAAAAAGGTTCTCTCTATATAAAATATATAATATAAAATATATCATATTGATATATTTTAATCATAATAATTCATTGTTAAAAAATCATTTAATCATAATAATTTATTGTTAATAATTCATTGTTAAAAAATTTAATGCCGAAATTGTGAAAATTGTGCCAACCAGGTCTTCTCTACAATTATTCTTATAACAAATATAATTTATTAGTGTGTAGTTAAATTTAATTTTATTATTATTTTTCATTTTTATTCTTAATTAATACATAAATTCAGAAAAGGATAATGAAAGTCAAACGCAGATGTAAGAGCGAATATTTAGGAGATGCAAATAATAATCAGATATTATGAAATATTTGACAAAATAAATAAAAATGGTTATTAATATCTGATTATCATCTGCATCTTCTAAATCTTCGCTTTTTACTGACATTGGAATCATTCTCAGCGAATACAGCAACAAAAAATCTTCCATTGAGAGCAAGTCACTTGCAAATTGCAGAGATGAAGCAATCAATACATTAAATAAATTTAAATCTATCATTATAACATCACTTAGTCAAAACTTGAAACCAAATAATAAATCCAGTTATGATCACTTGGTACATCTTGCAACATATTATATTAGGTGTTGGAATTAATTCGTAGCGTTTTTAATGAAAGAATGTTATTTATTTCACATGAGCATTAAAAAATACATTAATGAAAGTACTTCCCATCACTTGTAAAACGCTACGAATTAATTCCAACACCTAATAAATGATTACTTGTGAAAGAATTTACCTAGTGAAGAAAATCCGAACTATGGATTGAAATTTTTGTGAATGATATAAATTAGTATCACATCATGATTAAAGTATACACACCAACTTTCTGTGTTAACTTATATTAGCATGTTTTAACATTAATTTCATCGCTTTCTTATCTTTACTAAATTTCTTATTATAGTAATAGAATGCAGGCTAGTAACAGAATTGTGTGTGTGTGTGTGTGTGTGTGTGTGTCTTAATGACGACAAAAACTTTAATATTATATGATAAATGAAGAGCAGAACTCCAAAATGCATTTTGTCAAAATTTTATTTTTTTAGTTAAATATGATATAGTGTTTAATGTTGAAAGACTCATAATAGCTAATCTAAAATGTTCAAAAAGCATTTTTTCATCGTTAATTTATATGCTGAAAAAATATAGACATTTCAAAGTGCAAATTATGATTTTTAATTTATAGAGACATGAACAAAATGCATTTGTTTAAACATTTTTAGCAATTATTTAGCAATTTTATTCAATATTTTATATCTTACTGATTGGCATATTGTTATTTTTCATAAAGTGTGTATTTTTCTTGTGTGTGCAGTTTCTTTCTTTCTCATTTTTTGAAAATTACAAAGGACAAAACGCAATATGAAAGTCTGGTCCTCAAATATAGATATAATGATTATCTGTTCAAATCGAAATTGTTAAATAGATGCAAATTTTGTACAAATAATTTGCTTACCTTTTATGATTACTTATAAAAATATATGTATACAATACTTGTATATATTTTTATAAAAGTAATCATACTCTTTTCTATAGTAAAATACATGTATATATGAGATCGTATTTAATAAATTTTGATTTTTGTCGACTTAGATAATTTTTTCAAAATGCTTTATATTGTTTTAACAATGTTATCGCAAATACAAGAATTTAACCTCTTAGGCACCTCATGCGCCACTATAGTGGCTTTTGTGAATGTCATCTTTCTGAACGACGCACCACTATAGTGACTTTCGCGGATGTCATCTTTCTGAACGACGCGTGTGGGGAATTCTTAATACCTCACTAGCGCAGCGAGTGTAGAAAGCTTAAGGATTATGTAGGTAGCGAGTTGCCTAGCAGCGTAAAAATAATAAAAAAAGAAAAATTATATTAGGTGTTGGAATTATTAGCTGTTGGAATTAATTCGTAGCGTTTTTTTAATGAAAGAATGTTATTTATTTCACATGAGCATTAAAAAATACATTAATGAAAGTACTTCCCATCACTTTCTACTACTTTTGACCATCTTTCGGGCAGTGAATGAATACCGCGTCGGAAGAACTGTTCATCTTTAGATGAAATCCAGGAATCGAACCATTTTGTACAATCTTCGTAAGATGTGAACTTCTGCTCGCACAAGCTATGAGCTAATGATCGAAACAAGTGGTAGTCGCTAGGTGCAATATCAGGAGAATACGGCGGGTGCGGTAGCACTTCCCATTTAAGTGTTTCCAGGTATGTTTTTACCGGTTTTGCAACGTGTGGGCGAGCATTGTCGTGCAGCAAGATGACTTTATCGTGTCTTTCGAAGTATTCCGACCGTTTTTGCTTCAATGCACGGCTCAAGCGCATCAGTTGCCGTCGGTAGAGATCTCCAGTAACGGTTTCATGCGGTTTTAGCAGTTCGTAGTATATGACACCCTTCTGATCCCACCAAATACAGAGCAGGAGCTTTGAGCCATGGATATTGGGCTTTGCCACTGATGTTGATGGTTCGCCGGGCTTAACCCATGACTTTCTGCGCTTTGGATTGTCATAATGGATCCACTTTTCGTCACCGGTAACAATCCGATGCAAAAAACCTTTTCTTTTCTGCCGTTGAAGCAGCAGTTCGCACGTGAGAAAACGTCTCTCAATATCCCTTGGTTTCAATTCATATGGGACCCAATGTCCTTCCTTCTGGATCATGCCCAAACTTTTAAGACGTTTTCCTATTGTTGAGAAGTCAACTTCCAATGACGTAGATAATTCTTTAAGTGTTTGACATGAGTTTTCATTGAGCAGTGCCTGCAAATCGTTATCTTCAAATTTTTTCGGCTGACCAGGTCGCTCCTTGTCATCCAAGTCGAAATCACCAGCTTTAAAACGTGCAAACCACTTCCTACACGTTTGCTCAGCCAGAGCATGTTCACTATACACATCCACTAAAATACGATGAGCTTCAGCTGCACTTTTGTTCATATTAAAGTAATGAAGCAAAACTCCCCGCAAAAACACTTTATCTGGCACAAATTTTGACATATTCAATGAATTATACAGTATTGTTATTTATGATTTCAAGAAAGGTTATGTACGGCAAATGACGTCCTATGATAGATGTTTACAATGTATACAGAACTATAGGTAACAACGAAATAGTGTACTGCTTGTGCCATCTCTTGTAAAACGCTACGAATTAATTCCAACACCTAATAATTCGTAGCGTTTTACAAGTGATGGGAAGTACTTTCATTAATGTATTTTTTAATGCTCATGTGAAATAAATAACATTCTTTCATTAAAAAACGCTACGAATTAATTCCAACACCTAATAATAACAGATCAATAAAGGCGTTCATCCTATACGGTCATATTTAATTGTGCTCGTGAAATAAATATTATTATTACCAGTTATAAATAAAGTCTCGATCATTATTTTCTATATCACATCATACGACAAGCGTGGGCTTGTCAAGAGAATCTGACTTATCCATTGAATCACATATTCCCACATTGGTGACCCCGACATGATATAATACGAAAGGCCGACGTGATATAATACGAAAGGTCGTCGTGATTCGAAAGGCCGACGAGATCTAAAGGCCGATGTGATCGAGAGGAAGAAGCGATTAACCGGTAACTGTCGTTCGAGCAACATTGAGACGAACTTGGTTTCGAACCGAGCAGAAATGCACATTGCCGACGTCGTAGCCGATAAGGAAGCTCGTCGTCCACGTCGTAGCCGACATGGAGGTCCATCGCCGACGTCGTAAGCAGCAGCAGGCTCATCGCCGACATCGTAAGCAGCAGCAGGTTTATCGCCGATATTGTGACCTGTCGCAAGGCCCCATCGCTGAGGCCGGGGCCGGTGGAAAATTCTCGTCGTCGAAAGCACCGCAGAGACATATCCAACGATAGGCGCACAGCGTTCCACCGACGTGGGAACCGCACGAGCCAGCCCAGGAATCGGCGTTTAGAACGCCATCGCCGTCGCCGCCATTGTGACCTGTGAAGGACGACCTCGCCGCCATTGTGACCTGTGAAGGACGACTTCGCCGCATTGTAGTCGGGCAAGTTGTGTATGCAGTGCATTAGTTTTTAAGCGCGCGTAATCTGGTAAAACAGGAAAGTAGATCCTCCGCGCTTTTCTTCATGAGGTCAATTATACGAACGTCAATTAACAATTTCTCCATTATTGACAAATTAGCATTGAGCGATCGAAATTTTTATAGCGCGCGCGTAAGCGGTTAATATTTAAGGACGTTAGGAAGTACTGATTGTTCGCGAGCTTAGTCACGTATAGTTATGGCCTCCTACCAACGAGGAATTGCAGGAGTAAGTGATGCAACTGCAAACGATGCTTCGGCAGATGCAGGGCAATGTGGTCGGCAATGTCGCACGCGTGGATTCATATAGGGTTCCGAAAATTCCGCCGTTCTTAATTAAAGATCCGGTGATATGGTTTATTCAAGTCGAGGCCACTTTCGAGACCGCTCGAATCATAGAGCAAAAGACTAAGGCGCATCACGTGATTATGTCTCTGGACGCAGAAGTCATCGCGTGCTGCAGAGATCTCATCGCGGAGCCCGATGTGAACGAACCATACACCAAATTAAAACAGCGTATTATTGAAAATTTTTCAGCGTCAGCAAAAAGCCAACTGCGACAATTAATAAAAGGCCAGGTGCTTACGTCAGGTAAACCGTCGCAGATTCTCAGTCGACTTCGTAACTTGAACTCTGACAAACGATGTGACGACGCCGTAATAAAAACTGTGTTCTTTGAACATTTATCACCGCACATTAGAAGCATTCTTGCGATTACCGAAAGCACGGATCTGGATAAATTAGCCAAAATGGCGGATAAAATAATTGAAACCGTGGGTGCGCAGTATGCCGCCGCATCGTCATCAGAGTCTAAACCGTCCGACTTAGAAGCTAGGATCGACGGTCTGATATCGCTACCCTCGCGGCTGAGGTCAAACGATACAGCAGATCTCAGACGAGAGACAAGGCAAATAAAAATCGTAAGCGTTCCAAAAGCAGAAACTCTCGTGTCTGCTGGCCGCATCGTACTTTTGGGAAACAAGCGCGAGTCTGTAAGGGAATCGAAAAATTCCCGTGCCCTTGGCCAAAGCCCAAGATTTTAACGGACGAAAAGACGAGGGAATAGAATCGTCTGCCACCGAGGAGACAGGTATGGCGGGCGTCGATTCTTCTGTCCGTCTCCACATCTGCGATCGAGTCACCGGAGATTTATTCCTTGTAGATACGGGGGCGGAAATTTCGCTGCTTCCCAGCACTTAAGCGAAGAACAAAACTCCAATTTCAAACTTTACGCGGCAAACAATACGCGTATAGATACATATGAGGAGTCGTTTCAGAACGCTACATTTAGGGGTACGCTCGATCACATGGAATTTCTGCGTAGCATCAGTTCCGTACCCGATTATTGGGGCCGATCTGATTGCACATTAAGATCTCCTTCCGGACCTTAAAGGTCGCAGACTCATCGATTCACAAAATAATGTGTAAGTGTCGGGCATTGTCAAATCGGTACCATAGCTTGCTATTAACACGGTCAAACCCAGTACGAAATTCGCGAGTATCTTATTTGAATTTCCGGAGGTCACCGGCTTAGAACAGGTAATTCCGAATTGCAGTAGCGATGTTCGTCATCATATCATTACCACGGGCCCGCCGATAGCTGAGCGCCCCAGGCGGTTAAGTCCGGAAAAATTAAAAGCGGCAAAAGCTGAATTTCAACGGCTAGTCAAAGCCGGTATTTGCCGTCCGTCCAGTAGTCCATGGGCAAGTCCCATTCACATGGTACCGAAAAAAGATGGATCATGGAGAATCTGCGGCGATTACCGTCGTCTTAACGCAATTACCGTGCCGGATAAATTTCCCGTACCGCATTTGCACGATTGCTCCTCCAATCTGCGTGGGAAAGTCATTTTCTCTAAGCTAGATCTGTATCAGGTATACAATTAAATTCCAGTGGCGCCGGAAGATATTCCGAAAACGGCTGTCATTACGCCCTTCGGGCTGTTCGAATATAAATTCATGACATTCGGTCTTAGAAACGTGAGTCAAACATTTCAGCGTCAAATCTTCCGCGCTCTAGGCGACCTGGAATTTGTGTTTTCATCGACGACATACTCATAGCGTCGACGTCTCTTGAAGAGCACGAAGCTCACTTACGCACAGTGTTACAGCGATTAAAAAAAATTTTATTTATGACTCAATGTAAATAAATGCGAGTTCGGCAAGCAGGAATTAGAATTCCTCGGCTTTACGATTAACAGCGAAGGGTATAAACCAACACTCGATAAGATTCAGGCTATTCGCGAGTTTCCAAGGCCTAACACTATAGTCGAATTGTCGTTTTCTTGGGCTTGTCAACTTTTATCGTAAATTACTATATAATGCAGCTATCGTTCAGGTACCATTAAATGAGTACTTTCACGATTCACGCAAAAACGACAAACGGCCAATCATATGGACGCCGGTGACTGAAGAAGCGTTCAATGAGTGCAAGGAGAGTCTGGCCAACGCGACTATACTCTCTCACCCCTCCGATGCAGCCGAGACGCACCTCGTTTGTGACGCGTCAGATTTTGCCATCGGGGCTGCCCTCGAACAACATTTAGACGACTCGTGGAAACCGCTCGCATTCTTTTCGCGCAAATTAAATTCGGCACAATAGAACTACAGCGTGTACGATTGGGAGCTTACGACGATCGCCGAGGCAATCAAATATTTTCGTTATTTCCTCGAAGAGCGAAATTTCAAGATTGTGACCGATCACAAGCCTCTCATCTACGCGTTTATGCAACGTTCCGAAAAAGCATCACCTCGGCAACAGAGACAACTTTCGTTCATCTCGCAGTTCACTACGCGTATCGAATACCTATCGGGTAAAGATAATATTGTGGCGGATTCCCTTTTCCGCATCGAAGCCATTCGTTTACCTGTCGAGATCGATTTAATGAGCTTGCACAGAAACAAGAACAAGACGAGGAGCTACGGTCTATTCGTGAATCTCCTGATTTTCCGCTTTCTATGAAGCGAATTCAATGGGGGCCGACGCACACTACACTTTACTGCGAGGCAGTAAATGACCGGCGAGGCAATCCGTCCCTATATACCGGCATCTTTACGAGATCGCGTTTTTCATTTGTTTCATGACGCGACTCATCCGGGCCCTAAACTGATCGGGTAATCCGTCAACGGTGTGTGTGGCCTAACATGCATCGTGATATTACAAAATGGTGTAAGAATTGTCTTGACTGTCAGCAGTTAAAAATAACCCGACACGTTCAATTACATCCTGAAAAATTTGTCGCACCCGACGGGCGTTTCGAGCACGTTCATATAGATCTAATAGGTCCCTTGCCTGAGTCGGACGGGTACATATATTATGTGACGATGATTGATAGATTTTCGCGTTGGCCAGTAGCAATACCTGTGAACGACATTGAAGCCATTACAGTGGCACACGTGTTTTACGACAACTGGGTAAATTTTGGAGCACCCAAAACGATAACTACTGATCAAGGTAGCCAGTTTGAAGCGCAACTTTTTACGGCACTTCTTCAGCTGATCGGCTGTCAACGAATTCGTACCACGGCGTATCATCCCGCTTCGAACGGTATGATCGAGCGGTGGCATAGAAGCTTAAAAGCTGCTATTATGTGTCATGCTAATGAAGATTGGTCACGAGTACTTTCGACCGTATTATTAGATCTGCGTACTCATGTCCGCCTTGACACCGGCGCATCGCCTGCGAAATTTATCTATGGAACGACACTGCGCGTCTCCGGAGAATTTATACTGCCGGACGACTTCACTCCTAGTCCGCAAATTTTCATAGAGGAATTCCGCGAGCATATGCGCAAAGTTAAGTCAATCTCAATAGAGCATAAGCACAAGAAACGCGCATTCGTATTTAAAAATTTATATTCATGTTCCCATGTTTTTCTACGAGTGGGCGGTACCAAGAGAGCATTAGAGCGTCCCTACACCGGTTCTCACAAGGTTATAAATCGTGTTTCGGATCGAGTTTTCGATATTGAAGTTAATGGTGCACAGCGCAGTGTATCAGTCGAGAATTTGAAGCCAGCGTATGGCATACTCGATGATTTGGGTAGTGCGATTCTAGAAGCAGGGCAAGCAGCTAATTCGTCTAGTAACGAGCGACCAACTTTGAGAACGTATGCACGCCCGAAGAGGAAGGTGACTTTCGCTTTATAATTTTAATAAATCTTCCCAAAATGTAATTAACTTTAGTCAGATACTTTTAGGATATTTTGTATGACACGTTGTGTATATTTTATAAGGTAGACCTAAGTGCCGGATTCGTTGTCACTCGGGAGGGAGTATGTGGGGAATTCTTAATACCTCACTAGTGCAGCGAATGTAGAAAGCTTAAGGATTATGTAGGTAGCCAGTTACCTAGCAGCGTAAAAATAATAAAAAAAGAAAAATTATAATAACAGATCAATAAAGACGTTCATCCTGTATGGTCATATTTAATTGTGCTCGTGAAATAAATATTATTATTACCAGTTATAAATAAAGTCTCGATCATTATTTTCTATATCTCATCACACGACAAGCGTGGGCTTGTCAAGAGAATCTGATTTATCCATTGAGTCACATATTCCCACACGCGCCACTATACTAGATGGGGTGAAAAGTAACCTCCTTGACCGCCAGAATGCGCCACTACTGCAAAAAAGTTTATGCCTTGTAGTCCGTTCATATTTAGGCAGACATGCCAAGTGGCAGTGCGATACTGCCCTTAGTTTTGTTTTGAGAGCTGATTGTTGTTGACGTGTTTGCGAAAACGATTTTCGTTCTCTCATAAAACATTATTTTTTGAGAGGCAAAACGGCGAAGGAAACAAAAGAAAAGTTGGATAAATATTATGTGGCTAATACTCCGTCAGATTACACCGTCAAATATTGGTTTCGAGAGTTTCGTGGTGGCCGCAACTCCACTACCGATGAAGTCCGCAGCGGCAGGCCCTCCGATGCGGTTACCGAGGAAAATGTCAAAAAAATACATGAAATGGTGTTGGCTGACCGGAAAGTGAAGGTGCGCGAGCTAGCAGATGCTACAAAGATTAGTACTGAGCGAACACGCCATATTTTGGGCGAGATTCTGCATAAGAAAAAAATTTTTTTCATTCCCAAGGAGGTTACTTTTCACCCTACCTAGTATAGTAATGGCTCACTCTAGTGATTCACTCGCTCACCGTTTGAAATTAAATGATCATTTGAATTAAATGATCGTTTTCATATGTTTTGTTTCACACTTTTTTTGCCTTCTCAATGTTTTATAACAGTGTTAACAATATACAGATAGAATATACAATCTTTATTTTTGATACGCCAGTGTCAGATATGAATTGTTGCTTTTCATTTAAATAAATAGAAAACGAAGAACAATTTGTTACAATTCAGGAACAGACTCGGAAATCGAAAATGATATAAACAAAAACATGCGTGGTAGGAAGAATAAAAAACGAAGCTCGCGTTATTAGTGTGAAGATTGTGACGTGGATCTATGTGTCGTACCGTACTTTAAAATATATCATACTCAATTGTATTATTAATTATTAAAATAAATTGTTAAAGTTAAAATATGTGTATCATATCTTTAAAAAAAATTATAATTTAATCATCAAAAACTTCATTCCAATGTACTGGCGTAGAGAACAGCATTGTCACACATTGCAGTGCTGTATCGTACGTTTATGCGTAATTCGCGTTGAACTCTGCCGTACAGAGAAATAGCTCCGCGCAAAATTCAGCCATGCCTAAGGGATTAATTAAAAATATGTGAATACAAAGATTCGAGGTAAGTCAAATAGGTATGTATATATAGCGGAATTAATGATTAAAATTTTTGAAAGAAACTGAAAAATAGGAAATGTTAAATTTTAAACATATAATAAATTATCAAATATAAAAATAATTCTTTAAAATATCACTATTCTCGGGTTTGGATCATCTCGAGCGGTCAGTACCCGAGACACTTTTGTACCTATATATATAAAAAATTACAATAACGCATATATTTTATTATTATTAAATATAAGTATCCCTTCGTAATCTCCATTCCATAAGAAAATTATTTTATCCATTTATTTTTTATAAAAGATGATTTTTAATAATGTGTTAAAATATATTTTCTTACACGCGAATTTTAATATTATATTAAAGATGTCATAAAAATGGTAACTGTAATTAGCATCTTACCAAATAATTACTATTATAATAAGCAGTTTAGAAGATTTGGAATTCACACCCTCCTGTAAACAGACTTTTGTAATTTGATAGATAGTTTAACTTTTCTTTGCGGATAGATTTTATGAATTTTTCGTGGAATCCGTATACATTAAATCCGCTTTCCATTATAAAGATTACTCTTCTTTGTATTAGACTTCTTTGTATTAGAAAATTTATTTAATAAATTTTACAATTGCAAGTTATAATCATTAAAAGTTCCCCAAGTAGATTGAAAAATATTATAATGTTATAATAATTATAAATTAAACAAATCTTTATAATGTAATAAATAATATAATACTTATAATATATAATAGTTCTACTTCTAATTGTAAAATTTCGAATCTTGTCACAACCGGAAATTCTTTCTGATTGTTATGACGAGATTTTGATTTATTTAAATAAAATGTATTTAATTATATACGCGCAAGCGTCTTGTTTATATCAAGCTAATTAAAAAAATTATTCATGCATTGCTGCGAGAATAGAAGGTCTATTACATACTTGCACTTTAAGAATTATTGTAGCGGACAAAACTGTAGAATACATTTGAAAGAAAATACCCTATCATTATACAATACTTAATGAAAATAGGTTTGTTAACTCTTTCGCTCAGAAAACGGTTCACCAGAATATCACCATTGATCGGGACCCCATACCAAAAGTATATACATGGATAGTCTTAGACGTTTAAAATTATGTTTTACGCCTGAACAACGCCACCTTGATACGTTTTTAAAAAAAAAGAACTATTCCCAAAACAAAATGATTATAATTTCTTCGCAAACCGTTTTAAATTATCCCCTTCAGTGACATTATAGACATCAATATACTATTAATTATGTTTAAATATATATTATTTGACAAAATTACGTTTGGCTGTATATTGCTGTACAAGATGATTTGGCGTAACTCTTATTATAAAGGACATTATAAAATAATTTGTTCGCGAATAGCCAGCATTCGTCTATACGGATCGTTTCTTAGATGCCAGACATAGCCGGTGTTAGGAGCGAAAAGGTTAAATTCAAAAGAATTAATTATAAAGAAAATGTTTTATTTTATATGTACGTATTTATTCTATTATACATGTATATATAAGGTGGAGCAGTAACTCTATTCACTTAGAATGTTTTCGCTGTTTTTAAAGATATGATATATTTATTGAAGTTGTGTAGCATTAAGAGGGTATAATATACTACTAACGGTTTATCTATGCAGGCGCTTCGAAGATTTCAAGATCATTTTTTCTCCATTTTTTAAAATGGAATACAAAGCAACTTAATAAATATATTATATATTATTATATATTTAAAAATAGCGGAAATATTCTGAAAGGATAGATTAGATTACTGTCCTTCTCTATACACGCACGCACGCACGCACATGTATTATATATACGTTTATTACATACTTTTATATTTTTATTTAAAATAGAACATATACCCAGCAGATAAAACAATATCCAAAGCAGAAATGTCCCAAGCCAAATTTTACCTCTGTCTGTTTTATTTGCAATATAAACTGCAAAACCTAATTGAAATAAATAATTTAATAAGTGTTAAATATGTACTACAATTCTTGACAGTTCGGATACTTGCATAAATTTTATCAAATAGATGAGTAAATTTTAAACTTTATTTTAAAACATCAATTATGATACTCGCAGATATCAAATAGCAACTCTATTCCTTACATTTACTGACATTTTGTTATTTTTAACTTCAATATGTGTCAAAATCAACCCATTTATAAAGTTTCAAAATAAAATGTTCATATTAATGTATGTACTTTGTAAATAATAAATTAAATTTGAATCAAAATTTATTATCAAATTTAATACATTTTTAAGAGTTAAGTTATTTAACTACAACTATGTTTTAACAACCCACCGCGCGGGGTGTGTCTTTGTCGTGATGTAGGGACTCACCCTGGGCCGTCCCCGAGCCCGGGGCCGCCTTGGACACTTGGTGAAGGGAGGATCGGATGTCGATCTGGAGTGACTGATCTGTGCGAGTTCCCCCCGGTAAACGGAACAGTGTACTCCTAGAAAGAGGGACTTTGTCTCCGTGGACTGGGGAGGAAGGACAGTGGAGGTTAGCTGCTACTTCCCCCTCCCCCTCCCCCAGTTTTACGGCTACCTTGATCAGTAGTTATCGTTTTAGGTGCTCCAAAGTTTGCTACCCAATTGTCGTTAAACGCACGTGCCACTGAAATGGCTTTGAGAGGTATTGCTACTGGCCAATGCGAAAATCTATCAATGATCGTCACGCAATATTTGTATCGGTCCGACTCAGGCAAGGGACTTATTAAATCCATGTGAACATGTTCAAAACGACCGTCGGGCGCGATAAATTTTTCAGGATTTAGTTGAACGTGTCGGGTTATTTTTGACTGTTGACAATCTAGACAATTTTTCCACCTCGCAATGTCGCGGTGTATGGCCACACATACCGTTGACGGATTACCCGATCAGGGACTTTAGGACTTGGATGAGCTGCGTCATGGAACATGCGAAAGACGCGATTTCGTAAAGATACCGGTATATAGGGGCGGATTGCCTCGCCGGTCATTTGACAATAAAGTGTAGTATGCGTCGGCCCCCATTGAATTCGCTTCATAGTAAGCGGAAATTCAAGAGATTCGCGGATGGACCGTAGCTCCGTCTTATTGCTGTATGAGCTCATTTAGTTCAATCTCTGTAGGTAAGCGGATGGCTTCGATGCGGGAAAGGGAATCCGCCACAATATTATCATTGCCCGAGGTATTTGATACGCATAGTGAACTGCGAGATGAATGACAGTTGTCTCTGTTGCCATGACGCCTTTTCGGAACGTTGCATGAATGCATAGATGAGAGGCTTGTGATCTGTCACAATCTTGAAATTCCGTCCTTCAAGGAAATAACGAAAGTATTTTACTGCCTCGGCAATCGCCGTAAGCTCCCGATCGTACGCGCAATAGTTTTATTGCGCCGAACTTAATTTGAGCGAAAAAAACGCGATAGGTTTCTAAGAGTCGTCTAGGCGTTGTTTAAGGACGGCCCCGATGGCGAAAATCTGACGCAAACGAGGTGTGTCTCAGCTGCGTCGGAAGGGTGAGAAAGAATAGCTGCGTTATCCAGATTCTCATTGCACTTATCAAACGCTTCCTCAGCCGCCGGCGTTTATATTATTGGCCGTTTATCATTTTTGCGTGAGTCGCGAAGGTATTCATTTAGTGGTGCCTAAACGGTAACTGCGTTATGCAGTAGTTTACAATAAAAATTAATAAGCCTAAGAAAACGACGCAATTCAACTATAGTGTTAGGCCTTGAAAACTCGCGAATGGCCTGATCGAACCTTATCGAGTATCGATTTACCTTCGCTGTTAATCGTAAAGCCGAGGAATTCTAATTCTTATTTGCCGAACTCGCATTTCTCTATATTGAGTCGTAAGTAAAACTTTTTTAATCGCTGTAACACTATATAAGTGGGCTTCGTGCTTTTCAAGAGACGTCGACGCTATAAGAATGTCGTCGACGAATGCAAACACAAATTCCAGGTCACCTAGTGCGCGGAAGATTTGACGCTGAAATGTTTGACTTGCGTTTCTAAGACCGTACGTCATAAATTTATATTCGAACAGTCCAAAGGGCGTAACGACAGCCGTTTTTGGAATATCTTCCGGTGCTACTGGAATTTGGTTGTATGCCTGATGCAGATTTAGCTTAGAGAAAATGACTTTCCCACGCAGGTCGTGCAGGAGGAGCAGTCGTGCAAATGTGGTACGGGAGACTTATCCACTGTGATCGCATTAAGACGACGGTAATCGTCGCAGATCCTCCATGACCCGTCTTTTCATTGTACCATGTGAATGGAACTTGCCCATGGACTATTGGACGGACGGCATATACCGGCTTCGACTAGCCTTTGAAATTCAGCCTTTGCTGCTTTTAATTTTATCGACTTAACTGCCTGGGATGCTCGGCTACCGGCGGACCCATACTAATGATGTGACGAATATCGCTGCTGCAATTCGGAGTTGCCTGTTCTAAACTGGTGACCTTCGAAAATTCAAATAAAATGTTCGCGAATTTCGTACTGGGATTGACCGTGCTGATGGCAAGCTGTGATACCGATTTGACAATGCCCGACACGTACACATTGTTTTGAAGATCGATGAGTCTGCGACCCTTAAGATCCAGAAGGAGACCATAATGTGCAATCAAGTCGGCCCCAATAATTGGGTTCGGAACTGATGCTATGCAGAAATTCCATGTGAGCGGGCGTATCCCTAAATGTAGCGTTCGGAACGACTCTCCATACGTGTCTATACGCAAATTGTTTGCCGCATAAAGTTTGAAATTGGTCGGAGTTTTGTTCTTCGCGTATCTGCTGGGAAGCAGCGAAATTTCCGCCATCGTATCAACAAGGAATATATCTCCGGTAACTCGATCGCGGATGTGGAGACGGACAGAAGAGTCAACGCCCGTCTCCTGGGTGGCAGACGATTTTCCTCCGCCTTTCCGTTCGCTAGAGTCTTGGGCTTAGATCAAGGACACTGGGATTTTTCAGTTCCCTTACAGAATCGCGCTTGTTCCCCGAAAGTAGCGATGCGGCCAGCAGATACTAGAGCTACATTTGGAACGCTTACGAATTTTATTTGCTCCGTCTCGCGCTTGAGATCTGCTGGACCGCCTGACCTCAGCCGCGAGGGTGGACATATCGGCGACCAGACGGTTGATCTTAATTCCTCAGACGGACGGCTTCGATTCTGACAATGATGCGACAGCACACTGCGCAGAGTCACTCACGGTTTCAGCTATTTTATCCGCCATCTTGGCTAGCTTGTCCAAATCTGTGCTTTCGGTCGCAAGAATGCCTGTACGTCGATATGTATTCAAAAAATACAGTTCTTATTATGGCGTCATCGCATCGCTAGTCAGTGTTAAAGTTGCGGAGTCAACTGAGGATCTGTGAGTATCCCTGACGTAAGCACTTGGCCATTTATTGATTGTCGCAGTTGACTCTCTGCTGAAGCTGAAAAATTTTCAATAATACGTTGTTTTAATTTGTATGGTTCGTTATTATCGGATTCCGCGATGAGATCTCTGCAGCACGCGATGGCTTCGGCATCCAAAGACATAATCACGTGATGCGTCTTAGTCTCCTGATCTGTGATTCGTGAGGCCTTGAACGTGGACTCGACTTGAATGAAGCATAACACCGAATCATTGATTAAGAACGGGGGAATTTTCGAAAACCTACATGCGGCGATGTCGTCCTTCACTGGTCACAATGGCGGCGACGGCGAAGGCGACGGCGTACTGAACGCCGAATCTTGGGATGGTCCGGTTCCAACGCCGCGAGTAGACTAGGTCGAACTGTTAGGAAGTAACGACGGCGAAGCAACACGTGACCTAACTTTACGAAACGTAACCTATTCTGAACGTAACCGCGAAGCAATACGCCGCGATGGGACTTAGCCGGGCGGAACACCCAGCGTATATCGTACGCACGGTGCCTCTCTTGGGTTTTAATATCGTCGACCACTCTATCTCTGATCGCCCGGTCGCAGGAGAAGGCTCCCCTCTGCGCGTCGGCCGCCAAGTCGTCCGGCAGTACTCCCGCTAGGCCGCCGCGTGAATCACTGTATGCGCGGGTAAGACGTAGCATGAGCTTTTTTGTACGGAATACAGCGCCCTTCTGACGTTCGATTTATCCTCCGCCTCATCCGCCCACGATACAATCATGACGACGCCCACGTACATCCTGCACACGAAGTCACCCGGGCCACCGAGGGCATCAGGCGGGTTCCCCATTCTGTCCTGGGGACCAGCGCAACGAAGTGTTCGCTGAAACCCCATTGGTCGTCAAGGATAAGCCCCACATATTTAATCGTGGGTATAACCCTGACGCGGACCGTCCCTTCAAGGATCCACGCCGGAGGAGACTCCCCGCACCTCCCGTTATGAAAGAACATATATTCCGTCTTGCGAGGAGATACCCCCAGTCCCAGGTCCATCACGGACCGACGATATTTTCTGTCTCGCAACACGCGTTCCCAGTCGTCTCCCGCCGCGAGCATCAGTGTCATCCGCGTAGCACACTACCTCGGCTCCCGGCTCGAGAGTGATGCGAAAAACGGCATCATACGCCAGTTCCCAGAGCAAGGGTCCTAGGATGGATACCTGAGGGACCCCGCACGACACCGTCACCTCATCTGCTATCATCCCTGTCTGTGTATTCTAGTTTCTTTCTTCCGGAAGTAGTCGTCTATCAGGACGACCAAGTAATTCATTCTTGCAGTTTAATGTGCGGTACCTGCCGAAGTGCTTAACTTGCACGGCCCCTATAGGCATGGGATTGAAATACGTCCAATCATCGCGTCACGTCTATGACGCGACTACCAGTACGCTTGCGAGATGTTGATCCCGGCAAGCAACTCACTGGAGTAAGCGACTATCCATGCTCTACTAGCTAAGCAGCCTGGTTCCCAAGTTGTAACGCTCACCCGTCGGGACCAAAGATTCCTAGTTAGCATGCGGCTAGGATCAAATCACTGCCCTCGTGATGATCTTATCCATGACTGAGCAATTGCCCATGGGCGCCTCAATCTCCGCGGTACCAATTTAGATCATCGATCGGATCCTTGTAGCCTAAGCTACTCCCAGTTTGCGCCTCCTACACGCGCGACACTGGTCGGCCAGCGCTTTGGGAGCTGCCGGGATGCTACCTTCCGGAGATACTTTATAGGAATCGTTCAGTAATCCGAAGCATAACCCCGAAGCCGAGAAACTAACTTTCAACCTGATCAGCATCTCTCCTTGCTTCACCTCGCGCACTCAGATTCACATTCATTCATCATCCCATCACAGTCTCCTCCACACGCACTCTCCTCCTCCCAAACACTTCCTTCGCATACAGACTTATCCTTTCATACTTATCCTTATCCCACACTACTGAACTCATATCAACTCTGTCATTTATATTATCAATCCAGACTTCAGATCCACACTCCAACCACCCAAATCCTAAATATCATCATACATCTCACATTCAACTAAAACATGTACCCAGTTTTTTCTCCTTTTTCAGCAATCACACATCTCAGTCGTAACTATTAATCCTATCACACAAATACCCATTCATGCTTCCATGTCCCGTTAGGAGATATCCCATAGAGAGAGTTGGATCAATCCATACACAGTTCTTAACACACCTTACATTTTTTTATCCACGCGTACGTAATTCTACCTTTGCTATTCTTTTGCTGTTCCATACATGCTGCCACTCACTTATCAATGCTCCATCAATGCGCCGTTTTTACATTTCTTCAAGTTCTTCCCATCTATCATTTCTTCCGTCCACAGATAACTCTCTCATCCTTTCTGATCTGGAACATGCTTACGCGCCGTTTTACCTGTCGTATATCTATGGAAGCTCTTCCATCAGTATCTCCATAGCTGTGGTAGACATCATTCTACAGACATTCATACAAATCCACTCTTTCACACCGTTCAATCATCCTTCTAACATATGCATATTCCATACACTCATGCCACGCACCATACATCACACATGCTGTTAACAATCTTTTATATATCATTCATATCCCTCAGTCCCCATTCTCTCATAACTCTCTTTAGCCCACTCAATGCATTCACAATCTTTCCATACAATCCTTTCACATACACACCGAAGCTCATCCGCTCATTCATATTAACACCCAAATATCGTATCTCACTAACAAACGTTAACATTTTTAAACTTACTCTTATAACGGGACATCGGCTCTTTGCAAACTTCCCTTTCAACATCATACTCATTGTCTTCTTTTCCGATACTTCCATTCCTTCACTCTCTCCCCATTCAATCACCATTCTCATTTATTTCGTCCCCTTCATCTCCAGTTCTTTCCTATTCGATCCTTCAACTAACATGAGCACATCATTAGCATATACTACCACATCACATCCATTCTCAATCAAATCATTCAACAGATCATTCATCATAAAATTCTACACCGTAGGCCCACAAATTGATCCTTGCTGGAAAACACATTTTTTCTACATCTTTCTATATGATATCATTCTCACTTGTTACACACACCTTTCTATCCCTAAAATAACTTACCCACATCGCTAAGTCATCACATTCAATCTCACGCATTCTATCTAGCACAGCTGACCAACATTGTCAAACGCGCCCTGAAAGTCCACAAATACACCTATTACATACTTTTCTCCTGATTCATTCACACTCCTCTTTAAATACATCCACACATCGTCCATACTTTTTTCTCGTGTAAAGTCGTACTGTCTGTTTCTCATTTATTTTCGTCCTCATACATATTTGCAACCTCTCAACCATCATCCATTCCAAGGACGGATAGCATATCAGCTGATACAACCTGAGATCCGTCCTTACCTTCTCTGGGGACTTTAGTAAGACCACCACTCTACCCTTTTCCCAATCTCTCGGGAACACACCCTTTCACAGACTTTTATCATAACAACATTTTCATTCGCACAGGTACAGTCATCCAGACTCTCTTAACCATTTCCGCAGTCACTCCATCCATTTCAGGCACTTTTCCATACATATACTCCATACAGCTCGCTCAATCTCGTCCCACTTAAATTCGTTGTCACCATCCGAACTCGCACTCGACCCATTCTCACATCGCATCGCACTCTTAAGAAAGAACTCATTCAATAAAATATTCATAATCTCTTTCCAACCAACAGTCATTCTTCCATCTACACTCATCACATTCGTCTTCTTCTTCCCCCTACAGACCTTCCCCCTACTTCACACTCCACGGATCCCTATTCCCTTCCTTACCAACGAACTCCTTCCAATCATTTTTCTTCTGCTGCATCTGGCTTTTATACTCCTTCACGCAATGACTACCTCGTATATAGATCCCTCACTTCTTCCTTCCCTAGTCTCCTTGCCCTCTGATACATTCTCCTTTTCTTCCTCACCTCCTTTCTCTTTCGCTCCAGCTTATCCATCCACTATCTCACTCTTTCGTGTACCCTGCCTTCAGTCTGTCTTCCAAAGATCACATTATTCACATCATATTATTCACATCCCTAATCCAATCCATCAATTTCTCAATCTTTTCTTCGAACTCTAATTCAGCGAACTCCATACTTATCTCACCCGCTCTCATTTCAATCATCTTCTTACTCACTCTAGTCATTACTCTTTTTCTTCTAGCTAAGTTTATTATTTTTCAATCCTACCATACTTCCTCTTTCATTCCATGACATACCAATTATCACATTGTAATTACTTACACTAATTATTCTCAATTCTTCATTCACTCTAAACCCATTCATTCATCATTACCCAAACTCGCATCAATGTCACTCTCACCTGCAGGTCCATTGTACGTATACTATTCGCTCGGTACATTCAACACATGCATTTCACATTAGTAGCATATCTATGTATATTCTAAGCCATGGGGCAAGCCGCGGGGTGAGGGGCC